>NC_056731.1:1668226393-1668511393 GCF_019279795.1 Protopterus annectens | reverse complement strand
CAGGTGCTAGAGAAGCATTTTGTCACAGTTGTCCTTTGTAATTTCCCAAGCAGATATGTAGATGAATGGGATATTTTCAACAGTTAATCTAATAATTCCTGTCACATCCTGCCATAGTAACCAATATTTGCAGCACTGCATTTGTTTTCATCTCTTTGTTTTGTGAGCATCATTCTCTTGTTTTTTTTAAGCTTTTCTAATATGAATGCAATGTCATTGGGATTGATTTTGACCTTGATTTGTATATTTAAATGCTATGTACTTCATTTGAATTACTGACAGCTTTTTATTCTGAAGCAGAGTGTGGTCATAAGCATTAAGTAATAAAACTTTTATAAAGGTTATCTCCTAAGTCAGTCAATGTAATCCCTGACTTTTTGGTAACTCCATACTCCCTCACCCAACCAAAGTAAGTGTACATCAAACTGGCAGGAGTGTGAAACAATTAATTATCCCTGCAATAAGACTAATTATTCACACTTGCAAGCTCTTAGCAAGCAACACTTCTCAATGCTCATTCTTGCATTCTTGCATTGCTAGGATATGTGCATGGAATTGTGTACGTCCTCACACCATGTTTACCTGCCAGCACTGACTGCAGATTCTGTGATTCTTGAATGCTAATGAGATGATACATGATTTGCATATCACAGTGCTAGGGATGAATCTGCACTATATAAGTTAATTGGGTTGGTAAGAAACTTGTATCACAATAGGAGTGAATGTTTAGAGCCAGAGACTGACACTACTGTTTCACTGCTGTAATTGCAATTGTTTGTGTCCTTTCATACAGCTTCAGTAAAGGAATGTGATGTTTATTAACAAAGGAATTTTTGTTACATTACTGATGGTTTACATTTCACAATAGCATTTGTTTGCTGTCTGCATTTTGTCCATCAACGTTGTCATAGCATGTATAGCACTTTTTATTTCTTCTAAGTATACATGAGTAATGTTATCTGCCTTTATAGCAACATTTCTCTGAGAAATCTAAATGATTGTTATTAAAAGTGTTATATGACTAGTAGCAATGTCAGGGTTACTTTTGTAGGATAACAAATGTGATAAGACAGTGATATATGCCTGACATTAATCGAAGGTGAAATCCCAAATGTTAAACATATTTAACTTCCTACATTTTAATTAAAATATTTTGTTAATGCCAATCTATTTGAGTTACACTTTTCTTGTAGTACATACAGAGTTTTTTCATTGCGTTTAATTTAATTTTTGTGGGGTGGAGAATTTTTTTTGGTTATGCATTACATATGTGTACTCTTAAAGAGCCATACATTTAATTTCTTTTGTTCATTATGTCTGCACACATTCATATTTATTTTGCTGGCCAGTCACTTCGCTTAGTTTCCTTTTTTTGTCCTATTTTTCTCACATACATGAATATTGCACCCAAGGAATCTGGCCCATGTTAACCACCATTTGCCGATTCCACAGCAAAAAGGCTAATACATACTAGACAGAGGTAAAGCTAATAACCCCTCACATGATGATATCTGGAAGCAGGTGGTCAGTTGTGTGAATACTATGGGAGGCCATGCCATGATTATGGGAAAATCAGACATCAGAACAGTGATATGATAACCAAAGCTTATTTATGTATTTATTTATTCTTTGGTGACTGGGTGAGTCCCACTAGGCTAGTAAGCCTCTTTTCAGGGGAGACCTGAGGTGGTATTTATTCTACTAGGGGAAATTTGGCCAGGACATCTGGGTACTTCCCCTATTCATCATTGTTGTTAGTGGGATCCATTTTGGAGGAGAACTTACTGTTTCTGTTACAGCCACAGACACAGCACAGAGAAACAGGGAGGTAAATGGAAAGAGAAGGATATGATGCAGTGGTGAAACAAATGGAGGAGAAAGCAAATATTGAGATAGAAGAATGTGTGCAGAATTCTGAGGAAATGTTTCAAAGAAATCTGTTTGATAGAGATGAGTCAGCAAATGATAGCTGTATAATTACAACCTTCCAATCAAGAGGGTTGCGGGATGAGTTACTTAAAGTAATGGTTGTGCAGAGTGATCCAGAAAATTAAGGGGATGTTTCCTGGGGGGGGAGGCATAATGGAGAAAATGCAAAAACAGGATGCAGAGACAATTCTGAAGAATAGTGGTGAGATGGAAACGAAAACACATGCAAAGAAAGCAAATGAGTAGCAGAAAACAAGGTAGAAGAAAATGAAAAACAGAAGTACATAGTAAGGATTCAAAGTAAGGAAGACAAAGGAATTGACAGGTATGAAGTTTGGGACAATTCCATAGCTCCATTGGGTGTAAAAACACATGAGGTAAGAGCATTTATTATTATCAACAAAGAAACATTTTGTGACATCATATCTGACATTGTTTTTCTCAATGGAACATTTTCTTGGAGAATAGGAAAAAAAGAAATACTGTAACCAACGGAAACTTTATGTGATTAAAGCATATAACAGCAAACAAAAAAAGAAAATGCATGTACAATCTCAAACAGAGGTATAAAGAGAGACTTTGAAATGACAATTGAAAAATGTATGCAAAGAACTACTAGATAATCCAAAGGTTTATGACAAAAGGGGTTTATGGACTGCTGTTTGGAATTGTAATATTGTGTTAAAAATAGAAAGAGAAAAAAATATACATATACCAAACATGATAAATGTGATGGGGAATAGGGGTGTCTTAAAATACTGGTGACACCTCAAAACATATTGTTTGTGGAAAAGAAGGAATTTGATATGTGAATGTGACAAACAAAAATGTTATATTTGTGGGGAAATGTGACATGATGCAAAGAATGTAAATTGAAATGTTATAAATGTAACAAAATTTGATTGCAAAAATGAAAGTAAGAGTAAGAAAAAAGAAACAGAAGAACATGAACAAAGAGAAGACATTTCAGAAGTAGTAGAAATAGAAGACAATTTAGATGAAAAATAAAAAGATTACATAGAAGAATGTTCTTAAATAAGTGATAAAGAAGACATAAATTTGGAAATAATAAAAGAAAAAAGAATTCTATTGGTAACCAGTAAAAGAAAGAAAAAGAAAATTTAAAGGGATAAGTACAAATGAAAAACGAAAGACAATTGATGAAAAAGAATAAATATAGCTAATGATTGGGGGTTGGTATAATGGTGAATATATTTGACTCACAGACACAAGGTACACTGTTTGATGCTCATCTTTGGGAGAAAAATACTCTAGGCTTAAAATGGCCTATTAAGAAAGTTAGCCTAGTAATTAGCTATGAACTTATGAAACCATGAATCTAAGCATATGTGAAAATGAAAAATTTAGAGTGCTTTCTGTAAATATGAATAGTTTTAATGATACAGTAAGAAGAACATTGATTTTGGTGTGTGCAATACATGTAATGTAGATGTAATTATATTACAAGACATAAAACATTTAACAAATGAAGAAAGATTACAAACAAACAATATATGGGGGAGAGATAATCTGAAATTTGAGAAATGCTCTGGAATAGCCATATTCTGTAGAAATACAGTAAAGATATTAGATGTAACTTTAGAAAAAATGGAAAGATTAACCACTGTAGATTTAAATTGGAAAGAACAAATATATGGAATTATAACATTATATGCTTATACTAATTGTAAAGAAAGGGAAAGCTTATTTCATAAGATTTCAGACTATGTAGTGATAAATATGAATATTACAATAACAGGAGGCTTGAAATGTGATTTAAGATCAAACATACAAAGAAAGAAAATTATATAAGAAAAAATGTTAGAAGTTATAAGATGTGTAGTTTAATTTTTTCTGACAAAAATTCATGGACTTACAAAAGGACTGTGTAAAAAATTGAAATAGATTAATTTTATAGAATCAGAAGTCTTAATTATAGGAGAAAAGGAGGTAGTTGAAACAGGATTGTCTAATAATAGCTAGAGATAAAGGAAAACAAGTAATATATATTTATTTATTTTTATTTAACATTTTATTTGTTTTATTTTTATTTGTTGCATTTGTTTTTATTTTTATTTTATTTAACATAAAATAGGCAATGGTATTAAAAGGATAAATGAGACAGCATGGAAAAAAGAAGAAAGTATACTAGTAATACAGTTATGGAATGATCATATTTATATGAGAATATTTTATAAAATGTGACAATATGATGTGAGAAAAATAGAGAAAGAAAATATAAAAGAACATATAACAATGCACTGGAAGATTTAGAACACAGAGATAGAAAGTACTTTGACAAAGAAAAATAATTATATGAAAGAAATAAGAAAAATACAAGAATTGTTATGTAAGTAAAAATATTTTTACAAGGAAAAAAGAAAAAGTATTTAGTTGCTTAAGCAGATTAGGAAAGGAAGATGGCAATGAAATTTGAGAAATAAAAAATGTAAAAGGAGAAACAGAAAGAACTCAGGAAAATATATAGTGTAGTACAGTATGTACAACAAATGTTTAAAAAAGAAGGTAGCAAAAAGTAACAGAAGAAGGGAATAAAGAGTTGGAAAAGATTTCATTAAATGAGCTAGATAACGTATTAGAGCAAGTAGGTATATATTTGCTTGCAGGACTAGATGGAATAGGGAATGAAATGTATAAAAATTTAAGGGATTGGCAAAAAAGTATATTTTTAAAGATTTTAAATAAATGGTTGAATGAAGGCTTTATGTGTATGTAAAGAATTATGCAGTGGAATACTTGAATTCATATGGAAGAAAGAAAATAGAAGACAATTAAAATGGAGACCAATAGTAATGAATTATAATGATGATTATAAGATCTTTATGAAAATAATACAAAAGAGATTCAAAACTAAAATGGAAAATATTATGAAATATAGTACCTATAGTATAAAGGGGTAGGGTTGTCAGCAATTATTAATGATAGAGAAATTGTGGATGATAATATGAATACAAATAAAGAATCAGAAATCATAATAAGAGATCATAAGGTATTTGACACAACTAAACATGAAATCTTATGGGTAATTATGAAATAATATAATATAAATGGTAAAGTTAGGAATTGCATATGTCACTGTATAACAATAAAATATTTGTAAATAGCTGGTCAACCCAAGAGGTACATATGGAGATTGGTGTAAGACAAGGCTGTCCAATGAGTTCTACACACATTGCATTAGTTATGAATGTGACAGTATCTGAAATAAATAACAAAATGAATGAGGTCAGGTATATAATACCTGAAAGGATATGAATTCCAGATAACATTATAATAATTGCAAAAAAATTAGATAAAAGAAGTAATTTGCACAAGTGAGTGTCTTGAAGTGATGGGGTAGCTTTAAATAAAGAGAAAAGTAAAGGCTTAGGTGATGTAGTAAATATAGGGAGTGTATATTTTACAATTAATTAAATTTCTGTGTTAAGTATAGCATTTCGGAATAAATAGGTAAGTAGAATTCAATGGAAAAAATAATAAAAGAAAAAACTGTAATTTTTTTGGGGAACATATAAATTTTCATTCAGGAAAAAAGGCTTATTTGATAAAGTCAATACTGGTGGGAAAAATAGCATACTTAGCAAGTGCATTCATGTTGACAACAGTATTTGAAAAGGAATTATTGTGGATACTTATTCATTACTCATTTATATGGGATTCCAGATTAAACCCAGCAAAAAGAGAAGTTTTGTATTTAAATAAAGAAGAAGGAGCTTTAGGGTTAATTAACCCAGTGGTATATGCTGCTTCATTAAATTTGTAGAAAGTGTTAAAGTGGATAAATGAAAACAATGAGAGATTAGTAGTAAAATTGTATAAATAAGCATGATAATTTTTGGAGTATGGCAAAAAAGATAGTAAAAGAGAAAAAGAGTGTGTAAATGAAGAAATAAAATGTTACCAAGAAAAAAATATTTTTGTGGAAAATAAAAAAATTGATGCTATAGAAAAAAATAGAAACATATGGTATAAGAATGTATTGATAAAGCATTACTATGTAAAACCATGGGAAATGTAACAGATGATAAAATTAAATCTATAAAAATAAAAAGTGAATGGTATAATCAGAAAGTAAAATGTCAAGATTTTTTTGTAGAAACTAGTAATAGATAAATTTGCCAGTAAAAGGAAATATGCCAAATAAAAAGAAAAGTGATAGAATATATTTACATTGTCAAGAAGAAGAAACTATGTAACATATATTTTTGAAATGTAAAAGTCTAAACAAATCGGAAAAACTATGTCAACAAGATTTTTTCAAAGATATAAAGCAAGTGGATAAAATAAACATGGATATGATTAAATATTGGTATTATAAGAATAGAAGTAAAAGTATGTTAAAAGAATACATAAAAAGTTATTTTATGTTATATGGGTGATATGGAAAGAAGTGAATTTATGTTTAATGGTAAATGGATTTTAGCAACAATAATAAGTAAATTCAGATGGTGATTATGGAAAAAGAAACGGGGTCTAATAGGGATGAAAATTAAGTATGATTGTAAAGGAAATTCTGGATATGTGTAAACAGATTTGTGTGTGTGTGTGTGTGTGTGTGTGTATGATATATAAATACTATGTAAATTCTTTCTGTATATAAATAAAGGACCCCTTTTCATTTCAATAAATGCCATGGGATCTTTTACATCCATCTGAGCTACCACCAGCACAGACAGATGAAGACTCAGTTTAACATCTCATCCAATGGATGGCACACTCAGGAGTGCAGCACCCCTTTTATGCTGCACTGTAGTGTCAGGAATCTACTTGGTGTGGGAAAAAAAACACAGTCTTCTGCACCAAAGGCATGTGTGCTACCTGTTGCCTCTGCTATTGCATGGGAACGGAGGGCCACTGGTGGTGGTCCTGCTACAGAACCACCACTGGCTTGGACATAGGAGCACTGTAAGAGATCCAGACAGTGCATCAGGGACTTCCAGATTCATGGTTGATGTAAGTGCTGAGATGGAGGGTGACCATATTAGTTATATTGGTATGCCATATTAAAAATGATCATATATATCTATGTGTGTGTGTGTGTGTGTGCGTGCATTCATGCATGAGTGCATGTGTGTGTGTGTGTGTGTGTGTGTGTGTGTGTGTGTGTGTGTGTGTGTGTGTGTGTGTGTGTGTTTTTTATTTGGCATTTGTTGACCAGGTGTGTCCAACTGAGCATAAGCCCTTTTGCTGCAGAGGCCCAGGGAGAAAAGCTCCACAATACAACATATAACTAGTAACAGACTAGCAATAATCTAGAGAATACAAATAAGTGAGTACAATACAGCAAATAAAACAGTAGAAGCTTGCTTGAAGCAGGAGTAAGTCAATGTACACTCTTCAATATGAGTACAGTGAAAAGATGTTGTGACTCTCATGTTTTGAGACAAGCTATGTAACAGAGAAGAGGTTTGAAACATGGTATCAGTTATTTACAAATTACACAATATGGATATCATTGTGAAAAAGTTGAGGAACAATTAACAGTATAGAGAGTTATGTACAGGTTACACAATAGTATGCATATCATAGTTGAACATTTAACTATATACAGCATCAGTACAGTGTAGGTACAGAGTGACAGCATTGTTTGAGATTAGCTAGGGATTACAGTTACAAGTCAGGGTATTGAGTAGGTATTGTTTGAGAGCTTTTTTGAATTCATGTGTAGTGGTTATTTTTCCTGATGTCAAGGGGAAGTTTGTTCCAGTTTTGGGCAGAGAAGTGGCTATATAAGTTATGGCCAATGTTTTTTGGTGGGCTTAAAAATTTCTAAGTGTTGTTGGCTAGAGCTTCTGAGGGTTCAAGCTGGAGTATAGAGAGAGGCCAGAGAGGAGATGCTAGGGCAAGCAGTGGGTTTGTAGAGGATATCATGAATGATGGATAGTTGAGAGAGTTGAAGATGATGGGGAAACTCAAGCCAGTTTAAAGCAGAGAGTGAAGGACAGTGATGAGAGTTTGTGTGACTGATTAGCAGCAAACCGGGCTATTTTGTTGAATGAACTTTCAAGTTTGGCTTGTAGGGAGGTCTGTAGGTTAGTTAGGATTTGTGACCCATAGTGGAGACTGGGGAGAAGATAAGTATGAGCTAGTGAGAATCTAGACTCTTTAGTAAGGAACTTTTTGTTTCTGTAGAGTAAACCTATTTTTTTCGAATTTAAGTTGATCATTGATGATGGCCCCTAGGTGTTTGGTTTGGGGTTCTACATTGATAGTGGTATTATTAAGTGAAGTGCTAGAGATGGTAGATTTGAGGACGGAGAGAGATTTAGGGAGGAATAGCAGAAGTTTGGTCTTTTTGGATTAAGAATAAAACAACTGGAACTGGGATCTTTAGAAAAGGGACAGAGCAAACTACATAGAAAAAATGGGATTTATGGGAACAATATATACAGAGAAGGAATGAGGTTTAAGAGGCAGGATTTGAATGAACCATATAATGCTTAACTGGCAATGACTGGATAGATTATAAGTGGTGTATAATGTTTTTCATTTATATAAATGTAAGATTGCCTATGTCATATATGATAATTCAATAAAGATATTTATTGAAAAAAGAAGAATAAATTGGTTGTTAGTGAGCCATTATTTGATGGAGTTGAAGGAAGTTTTGGTAAGGGTGCAGATCAGAGATGGTATCAGTGGTAGAAATGATAGTAGAGTCACTGGCATATTGTATGAGAGATGAGTGAGGACAGGAAGTAAAGAGGTGGTTTATGAAGATGTTGAAGAGTAGGCAGCATGGACAGATGATTTTTTTTATTTTCAAGGGTACTGAAGTAGATTGTAATTCTTTTATTCAGGGTCTTAATGCTACCATAGATTTTTTTTACTTTCTCCTTAGGAGATATAGTTTTATTTGTTCATTTTTTAGATATTACTTTAGAATGGGATTTAGTCAACTCTTGTTTTCATAGCAGTGTTTATAGGAAGAATACATTCAGTAATCAATATTTACATTTTAATATTAATCACCCATTTTTTATTAAGAAAAATATACCTAGGGGACAATTTATACAAGCATCCAGGTTGACTACCAAAGATGAAGTTTTTAAACATGAATTGTGTTTTATTACTTCACTTTTTTTGCATCATGGTTATAAAAGGGTCCTTATTAAATTGCCGAACGTTTCAAAGTTCGAGTGTCATATCGTCGACACCATATGATCAAACTCTGAAAACTTCGAAGGTGAAAGGCAACGGCTCCATACTTGCAGAATGGGAAAATTTCCCTATTCTGCACTGAAGTGTGGTCTCGGAGTTGGTATATTTAAGTAGGGGGGTGTGGGGGGTACATTTTTTTTACTTTTTTATTATATATTCAAGGTTTCAAGTTTCGCTCATATGTTGTCGAACATATGAGGTTCGAAATTTTGAAACTTTGAATATATAATATAGACCCATTATAAAAAGGACTTACTAGCTACTAGTGCAGAAGAAATTTTAAAGAAAAGGGACACTTGTTTTTTACCCTTATTGAGGCAAAATACTGAAAATTTTGAAAGCCATCAAGATATCAATAATACATCTAGTAGCTTAGTTTGTAATCTAGAAATGTCAGTTGAGAGTTTTGCCGTAAGGAATATTGTCAATAACAATTGGCGTAATACAAAGGGAAACACTGATTTAGCAAAATCTTTAGGGGAGAAGACCATGTTTGTTTATAAAACGAATAATTGTTTAAAAACCGTATTAAGCAGTGATAATAGCAAGGTTACAATGCCACATACAGAAAAAATTAAATGGACATATAAATGTGCCCCCGGATTCATGAAGCTCGGCGCAAGTCCGGCGTAAGTCTTGCACCGGCCGTGCGGCGTAGATGTGGAGTAGATGCGCCATATGCATATTAATGAAGGTGCGCAGCTGCCACAGCCATGTGCATAGGAAACGTGCGCGAGTGCAAGGGGCGTATCGAAGTTGCGCAGAGAGGCGTGTCAATGTCGGCTTCCGAGGAGCAACCTAAACTGCTGAATATTATATTCCACCAGCAATAGTAATCGTACCTATCAGTGTCTGCGGAGACTGAAACGTATGCAAAGCAGAGTCCCTGCGAACAGAAAATGAAGAGTCAAACACAAATGCACGGTAGGGAATAACGGGTCCCTACCCATGAACAAATGACAGGAAAACCGTGTGCCTGTAGTCCAATGTAGTGGTGATAGCTATACCATGTGGAAGTGAAACGTATCAAATGTTAGCGCGCCGCCAGAAGGTACGTCCAGTCCAACGGAGAGGGTCACCATCCGACCCATAATATGAGGGAGGGAACATAGCTGTGCAGATGTGTCCATAACAAAATACACGAGGAGAAATGTAGATATAGGTAGTGACCGTATGTCTGAATCATATCCTACAAGCCATGTAATAGTCACATACAAAAGGTATGTCCATATTTCACATACCAAAAGTGATAGGAAATAGCATATGCATGTAAACGAAACAGAAGGAGCATATAAACGAGCCATAACAACATGGACATATGTAGGCCGAAAGGAACAGTATGATCCGTACCGTCGACCAAGATTACCACCTGTCCCACTTTGCGAGTCTTTGTCCCTCTGTGGGCAGATGTGTCCTGACACAAACATGTAAAACTGGCAAATGTCCAGAGAATATAGGACATAATTCCTCCGTAGACATCATGCAATAGTTGCAGTAAACATTTCACTGGACGTATAATACAATAAGATACCGAAATGCTACAAGAATAAGCTTAGATATAGGCAAGAATTGTAAGTTCTATCTGCCGAATTGACCTTGGGTATGTGTCGGCCTGTAAAATATGCCGTGTTCACCGCAACTGTCACAGTAGGGTTGCCACCCTTACAAATGGCCAAAGTGGGACATGTTTGGTACAGACATCAGACTGTACAGGCCGACACATACCCACGGCCAGTACAAAGGACTGAACATAACTGTTTTGCCTACAGAAAAGCGTATTCCTGTAGCATTTTAGTTGCTTATTCTGTTTCTCATAACAGTCAGGTATTTCAGATACAGAATTAACTGTTTAATGCAACTATCACATAAAATATAAGAAATATGTGTGTCCTAAAATCTCAGGACATTTGCCATGTTGACAATTACATGTCAGGACACAACTGCCCAAAGAGGGACTGGCCCTCGCAAAGTGGGACAGGTGGTAACCCTATGTCACACTGTGGCCAACTGAAAGGGTGGAAACACAACCGTTGACTGTGGGGAGGCAATGTCCACAATGGTCGGACATGTGTAAGGAATAGCTTGGACATAGGAAAAGGTGCCATCCTACCAATGAGTAGAACAGGCTGGCAAAATCCGGAAGTCAGCTGTATAATCCGAACGTGTATGTGACACAGTCGAATGGGTAGTACCCGGATACACCAACCAAGTAATGAAAGTGAAGTAAGGGCGTGTACCTATGTGCGTGAGGTATAGTATATGGAAAGCAAACATGGCAGGGTAGTCCACACAACCATAAAGGTACCAGACACATGTAGGGTAGTCAGTGTGTAACTCTGGCTGTGTCATGGGTCAACAACCAAAGTAGTGCTCTATGGGGTGTGAGTAATTTGCGTGTGAGGGGTGTGTGTTTAATGGTAAATTCCTCAAAGGCGATAAATGTGTCATATGCAGAAAAGGTGAACTGGAGGTGTATGAGGGGGCAGCGGGTGAAGTGGAAAGAAACACAACCTCATGTAGAAACAGCTGCAAGACAAGCAGACAGGCCATAGTGTAGAACACAATCTCACAAACATATGAATATGGAAATATGCGAGACAAATGTATAGATACGGCACCATCACATACCCACAGATGGGTCCTGATGGAACTGGCCATAACAAACGCAACACACCTGGATGCATAATAGCCTACCCAGCATACCCTCCACAACACACAACCTGCCACCATACCAGAACGTCCACCAAATCCAGCCGTACTTGGTCCACTGGTTTGTTGCAGAAATAGCTACACACAGTGACCCCTACGCATATGTAGTAGGTATTGTCACCCTAGGCAGTGTCAGGAGTGCAAACCATGTATCCCCTGCAGGTAAAACCCCCTGCATGTTTTCGTGCATCCACAAAAATCTTCGTTATCCAACATGTTTTCGTTTAGACCAATTTTTGGGATATCCCTCATGGGATGACCAACTTGTGTAAATAGTAGAATGGGTATGATGACATGATGTCCAATCCAGTAGATATCTGGACACAAGTCAGAACGTGCAGTGGCGGTCCATGACACTGTCCAGCCCTAAGTGGGCATGCATAACCTACCACCCAGGATAAAATACCTTCCCGTGATGCACATGTCCAGACATGAATAGGAGGGAGAATATAATGCACACATTTGCAAAGTGGAAAACGGCATGAGGGCGAGGAAGACACTACATAAACAGGTCAACCCTGATCAAGTGTGAGGGACACTGACTGTGTGCAGTCGTGACTGACCATACCTGTCAACCTGTGTGAGCAAGATATCTGGACAGAGCCGTGAATATAAGTGAGACAAAGGTCCAAAATCAGGGACAATCTGTAAACATATCTCTTAGAAACATAAAATTTGATAGAATAACAGTTTGCACATTGGCATTAATGTCTGGAGTATGAAGTCTGAAACCCAACTGTCTGTCAGCACGTTCCGACTGCAGTCTTTAATGCTGAGCTACTGCTGTGCCAGAACACAACAGCATATTACAGAGGTCTGTGCCATACCACCCAACTGTCCTGATATTCGCAGAATGACTAGGGTCACCACCTGTCCCACTTTGCGAGTAACACCCACTCTGTAGGCAGTTGTGTCCTGTGAAATAAATCAACACATAGCAAATGTCCCGAGAGTTTATTCCCTAATTTACTTTAATAGTCGCATAAAACGGTTATTATGTATGAATCCTCAATATGTTATGTGAAGTAGCATAAGCAATTCAAATGTTACTAGAATAAGCTATTATATGTACAAAAAAGGTTAAAGTTCAGTACTATGCATGGCTGTAGGTATGATTTGTCCTGGAAAATCTGACATCTCTACAGAACATGTCCCACTTTGGGCAGTCGAAAAGGTGGCAACCCTAAGAATGACCATAGGTTCGTCCCATAGTGTTGGTGTGTGCCTCCGACAATCTGCACCAGTGTGGTAAATAGCTGGGGATTGACGTCACTAAATAATGAGAAATATCCTGAGTATAAGACTCCACAACCTGCACAACAGTCATGCTAATGCAAAACCTAGCATTCTATCAACATTCTAAGCTTGTAAGAGCAATCGTTAAAATGTGTCCCTAATTGTCCCACCACCGTGTAGGTTTTGTGCAGGTTCGGTGCTCTAAGAGGTTGAGAGGTATGTTCTGTACAAATTTACAGGAACAGCCCTCACACTTGTGTAATGTACAACTGCATACCTGTAGTCACTTCATGTCCAAAAATAATAATCCCCATATGACTGTATACAGGTAATAGTCAAATGTGAATGGGAACACCCCTCATCGTGGAGTATGGACTATAACAACCACACCCATAATATGTAATGCCAACAGAATAAGCTGCTGACAGGTGCCCAAACACCTGTGTCTATAAACACAGGTAAAACTTCAAAATAGGGAGATAATCCCTGTCCATATGCTTCGTCTGACATTTGACCTCAGCCAGGGAAGTTCTGTTCACCAGGTGGACAAGCCTAAACCCAGATCATTACATGAACACCCTGACAATCAAAGATCTGTATGTGGCTGGACTATATGCCTTGGTGTTCTGCATATCCTCGGAGTGATTAACAATGCAGCCGGAGTCCACAGCAGTAGGCAATAGGGAATGTGTAATATGTAGTACCGTCTTTTTCCCAGCAGGAGAATGGATGCCTGTGTCGTAGGTGAAGCGGTGAGGCGTATGTTGCTGTAGCTAAGTACTATGGGTATGCATATCAATGAGGGAGAACACCAATAGAATAGTGGTCCCGGTATCCAGCCAACGTGAATGAAGTCCCGGTTGACCTACGACCACTGCACATATAAACTGAAAGTGTAATGAAAGCGTTCGTGCAGTACACACATTTAAATATGTAAAGGTGAACGTGTGTTTCGCAGTAGTCCGTAAACTGGAATACAGATATGTAACTGTTACGGTCAGAATTATGAATGTTCACGGAAGCACAATTAACTATGAAACACATGTAACCCACAATAAGGATATGCAAGTGCGCCTGCGCATGTGTAATCCGCTCACAGAATAGAAAATGAATGGTGTTTTCCCCACGTTCTATGTACATGGCTCATACCTGTTAAACCCGTAAAGTACGAAAACGGACAAAGCCATGACAACAACTGGTACAAATAGGGACAATCCCCAGATATTGCCCTAACAAACATAGAAAGTGGATAGAATAACAGGTGTGTCACTAGCATGGATTCTCTGAAGGGTATGAAGTCGTAACCTGAAATGTTTGTCATTATTTACCAACATCAGTCTTTAATGATATGCCACTAACTTGCCAGATAGACACAAGGTTATGAAAAACGGACCAAAGATAAGAGGCAAACAGCTGTACATGCAGCGGAAATCTGTACAGTTGAAAGGTACGATATGGAGATATATATACACATATATCCACAGACATAATCCACAGCAAATTACGAGAGGAGGAATGTACAGGCATATGTATATATGTACATATATAAATCTATACACACACGATACATGAATAGATATATACACAACAAACATATGTCCCTGTACATATAACACATGTATATAAATAGGTCACGGTATAGCTAATATGGATAGACAGACAGACATGCATGAAAGGAGAATACACCGATGGTTTCCGAACCATTGCACGGAAAGTACCAGTGTGACAGGGCCTGCAAGTTCTACACGTTAAACATGAATATAGGTGTCCTTTGCAGGACCCCAAAAATTGATCCTGTACGAAGTGTCAACCGTCACTGATGCAAAAGAAGTCACACCTGCAACTACGATATAGGTGTACATGCAACAGTAGCAGGTGCAAGGGTAATAACACATGGGTCGATTGAATGTATGACGTACGAGCTGATATCCGCAGAGTGGGGAGTGCTCAGAAGTGTCCCACACTTTATTATCGCTCACATTAAACATGTTTAATGGGTACTGTGGTGGTGTGTCAGGTATGGGAATCATGGGTATGCAGAATTGGGCCAAGGCGTTGGTTGGCACAGATACATTAGGTACGCCCCATGGGAGTTATCAATATACCTATGTGGGTATAGCACACGCCTACATTCTCCAAAATGGTGCAACCCATCTACTGGATATTTTGTAAACCATTGGGGGAAGACATAGGGACCTATATCAGTGTCATGTAGACAATTATCATGGAAGGACACGCGTACGACCAAGATGGTAACCATACCTGCCAGAATGTCAGAATAAGACAGCTGGACTAAGGCATAGTACACGACAGACAAATAGGGACTATATTAAATATACCTCGGACAAAGTCAGACCGTTGATAGAATAATTGCGTAGTCAGGAATACGAATGTTATGAGAGTTAGTAATCATGAAATAGAAATGTCAGTCATGATTACCTAACTGCACAGTCCGTCGTGGCTTGCCAGCAATCTACCAGAAAGGCACATTATCATGACAAATGTAACAGAATCATAGGTCAAACCCCAGGGCGTATACCCATAATGTGTGCAGGTGAGAGGTATAAAGGTAACCCGTCCTAATGAAATGTACAGAACTAGTGATACTAGGTGGACAGGTGAGAAGAAAGACATCAGGACAAATGACAAAACATGTACAAGTCATAAGCATGTTTGTCCACAAATGTGAATTACAACGTATGGACTGTGAAAGTCAATGTGCAAGGTTAATAGACTCAAAAGACACGTGTCCCTCAGGGTGTCATGCAGTGTCACCGATACAGTGTCCAGTCCCCCATACTCGTACGTGAGCTCTGCCACTGACGGAAAGCACAAATACCGGTGTACACATAAGGTACATGATGGAATAATTAGTGTGGATAAGCACCTGTTGGCCTGTGTGAGGAATATAACCCAGTGGCTGGGTGTGTCCCACAATAGGAATGGAATGGTAACTGGCCTGTGATGGCGCCATGTATTGTGTGTATTGACGTAAGGAAATAGACGTCCAGTATCAGAAACATACCTCGCAACTGTACGAATGTGCAGATGTATGCCTCATATGTGTGGTGTGTTCCTCTCACAATCTGTACCTGTCAGCCAAATACCTGAGAACTGACGTCATTACATAATGATAAACATATGTGTTTAAGACCCCAAATCCCTCAGAAAGGTCATACTAATGCAAAACCTATAATACTGTCAACTATCTACGTGTGTAAGAGCAATATGTAGAATCTGCCCATATCTGTCCCCCCATCATGTTAGGCTTTGTACAGATGTTTTGCACTAGGAGGGTGATAGGTATGATCTGAAACAGATACATGTCTGAGGAAACAGCATTATCGACTGCAAGATAACTCAGAAGATATGAAAAGCACTGCAGTAGGATGTTCATCTGCAGGTATGTGCTGACATGTCAAATGACACAGCAGTCTACATGAAGTACCTATAGGGTGTCACCTTTACCAATGATGACATTGGGACATACCCACAGCCATGCATACACCACAAATAGACATAGCACACAGCAAAGCCTAGGCCATGATACATGAAGCCTCCGGTGTGTATGGATTGAGTGAGAGTACAGCAAGGAAAGATGACTGCCAGGCTATTCAGCAAACACCTGCAGGGGCGTGCAAGACCGCCCGTAACACGAACATTGCACGGACAATGTTGGGATTTGCAACATACCCCATTTGTATGTGTAAGCTATGCAAATGATGTAATGATAGGGTTGCCACCTTTCCAAATGCCCAAAGTGGGACATGTGTGCTACAAACATCAGATTTTGCAGGGCAAAACATACCCACGGCCAGTACAAAGGACAGAACTTCAGTGTTTTGCCTGAATAAAAGTCTATTCTTGTAGCATTTTAGTTCCTTATTCTGTTTCTTATAACATTTAGGTGTTTCAGATACAGAATAACTGTTTTATGCAACTATGACATAAAATATAGAAAATAATTTTGTCCTAAAATCTCAGGACATTTGCCATTTACTCACATTTTTGCAGGACACAACTGCCCAAAGAGGGACTGTCCCTCGCAAAGTGTGACAGGTGGTAACCCTACATAATTATGCGATACATGAAACAGTAAGCTGTCCGTGCACGAGCAGTGTTATGTGCAGAAATGTACCCGGATGTTATGCGACTAACGTTTTGCACGTTGCTAAACGGAGCAATGACAGCTGCAAATACAGTATGAATACAGTCGAAGAAGCATGCCAATGTCCAAGTCCAAGGCGAGTGGCGGCTTTGTCCATTGGATATCAATGAACCAGTAGTTGTCCTCCCCCGATCCCTGGTGTGGAAGCGTAGCGCGGTGCCACAAGAATGGGCTGCGCCTCAAAACAAGACATATGGATAATATACATACTAAATGTAGGTTTAGTTAGATGTAAGTACACCATGCAGATGAATGGCAAGCTGGAGACAACATGGCTACTGCGTACTGGTACTTATGTGTGGAAGCGCTCTGTCAGAGATGTAATGAAGCATTTATAGGCAGTGTGAGGCAAGTGAGGCTGAGGATAGCGAATCACAACATGTCATGCCATATGGGCCAAGCCTCTACCATGTAGTGTAGGTTAAGGGGACTATTAGAGTAGAAGATAGGTGGCAACATGAGTGTGTATGTACAAAACACTGTAACCTCACCGGAGCAGTGTCACATGTGTGCTGTCAGTACTCAGTGGAAGAGACATGTCATGAGCTATCCTAGGGAACGTCAGGAGACTGATGGCGTACGCCATGGATACCACCGATGTGACCTGCAAACCTGCCCACAGTGTGTCTGCGCCCATGCGTGCCAGTAAGCCCGAGTAAGTATGTGCGTGCGTGTTAGCCTGTGTGCGCATGTGGAAGAATGAGTAAGCTAGTGTACGAAAGTTGAAGCCTGTGTAATGTTGTGTATGCGTTTGTAAGCATGTATACATGTGTACTACACACATCACACACGTACTGCACACACAGACACACATGCTGCCAATACTACACACATCAGTGAAATGGCACATGGATGGAGACTACATCATCAGAAGTAACAGTGCTGTAAACTATGCTACAGTGATGGTCATAGCTGCAATGCATCATGCCTGCTGAAGTACACCTGGAAGTAACACACTGTGTGTTAACAGCATGCTAACATCAATACAGTGGAATAAAGCCACCATGTGCAGCAGCACCAGGTTAGTCAGATCCTGCATCAATGTTACACATCACAGGTGGTGGCACAGGTGACATCATATGCACAGGGTGTGGTGTTAGCATGTCCAGAGCTGTCATAGAGCCATCCAATGTACACGTAGGTGTGTGTGTGTGTGTGTGAGGGACAACGGTTATTGCATGGCCCAATGGTGGTGCAATGGGTGTGTGTATGTGATAGCCATAGCTGTTTGTGGTAAGTGTGTGTGTCTGCATATACACAGGTACAGCATGTGTCAGCCATATACAGGAGGTTGTGGGACAGTCACAGACCTTACCTGCCAGGCTGTAGAGATCCCCATTACTGGCCATGGACACCCCTCCATGCATCCAACACAACTCAGTCCTGCACCTGTCAATGTCTACACATACAGCCCTGGGATCTGTACCACAACCTGTGGATAAACGTGCTTCTGTAATGTTAACCTGAGGTGCATAGAATTGACAGTTACTACAAATGGATATGAGGCATACTCACACTCCAGTGTAATAACCACTGCTGACTGTTGCCGAGATCTGCATACGACCAGTCAAAGGTGCTGCACTAACATTGTTTCCAATGCCTGTGTAATACCCAGCAACACAATAACCGGTCTCTACACATGTATAACCCACGATCACTACAGCACACACTATGTGCACTATCACAGAGCCATAGCAGATGTACATACATCCATGGTGCTCACGTACAGACAATGCAGCAGAGTCAAGAGTGATAATCCCAACATACATATCTATATACAATATACATTATATATATATTGATATATAGATATATATATTTATATATAGCCATATACATACATATATATATAGATATATATATATAGATATATATATATATATATATATGTAGATAGATATACACACACACACACACACACACACACACACACACACACACACACACACACACACACACACACACACACACACACACACACACACACACACACGTGGCAGGGTTGGGAGCAGAACATAAATGTAAGCACTGTACCACATGACAGCATCACGCAGTTACAAAACATGCTACCGTGATCAGTGGATCACATGATTCACACAGGCACATGTCTAGCCTGCAGACAGCAGCATCAAAGGCAAAGACGCTGCACGGATGTTATGGAGAGTGAATACTGTAAAAGCAATGTACTGTTGTCATGCAGCTGGAAACACACACACACACACACACACACACACTTGGCAGGTCTGGGAGTCGAACATACACCTAACTACCCTAACACACTACAGCATGACGCATTTACAGAACACGCTACCAAGATTACTAAGCACAGCAGTCCCAGAGGCAGTCATCTAGGTGCGTGTCATCATCTGCAAAGGCAAAGACATCGGTAGCAAACTGCTGTGGTGTGCGGTGTCTAAAAGCAAGACTGTGTCCCCAGGCGGACGGGAGCATGCACGCAAACACACACACACACACACACACACACACACACACACACACACACACATACTTGGCAGGTCTGGGAGTCGAACATACACCTAACTACCCTAACACACTACAGCATGACGCATTTACAGAACGCGCTACTGAGATTACTAAGCACAGCAGTCCCAGAGGCAGTCATCTAGGTGCGTGTCATCATCTGCAAAGGCAAAGACATCGGTAACAAACTGCTGTGGTGTGCGGTGTCTAAAAGCATGACTGTATCCCTAGGTGGACGGGAGCATGCATGCAAACACACACACACACACACACACACACACACACACACACACACTTGGCAGGGCTGGGAGTCGAACATACACCTAACTACCCTAACACACTACAGCATGACGCATTTACAGAATGCGCTACTGAGATTACTAAGCACAGCAGTCCCAGAGGCAGTCATCTAGGTGCGTGTCATCATCCGCAAAGGCAAAGACATCGGTAGCAAACTGCTGTGGTGTGCGGCATCTAAAAGCATGACTGCGTCCCTAGGCAGACGGGAGCATGCACGCAAACACACACACACACACACACACACACACACACACACACACACACACTTGGCAGGGCTGGGAGTCGAACATACACCTAACTACCCTAACACACTACAGCATGACGCATTTACAGAACGTGCTACCAAGATTACTAAGCACAGCAGTCCCAGAGGCAGTCATCTAGGTGCGTGTCATCATCCGCAAAGGCAAAGACATCGGTAGCAAACTGCTGTGGTGTGCGGCATCTAAAAGCATGACTGCGTCCCTAGGTGGATGGGAGCATGCATGCAAACACACACACACACACTTGGCAGGTCTGAGAGTCGAACATACACCTAACTACCCTAACACACTACAGCATGACGCATTTACAGAATGCACTACCGAGATTACTAAGCACAGCAGTACCAGAAGCACTGATCTAAGTGCATGTCATCATCCGCAAAGGCAAAGACATCGGTAGCAAACTACTGTGGTGTGCAGCGTCTAAAAGCAAGACTGCGTCCCCAGGTGGACGGGAGCATGCACGCAAACACACACACACACTTGGCAGGTCTGGGAGTCGAACATACACCTAACTACCCTAACACACTATAGCATGACGCATTTACAGAACGCGCTACCTAGATTACTAAGCACAGCAGTCCCAGAGGCAGTCATCTAGGTGCGTGTCATCATCCGCAAAGGCAAAGACATTGGTAGCAAACTGCTGTGGTGTGCGGCGTCTAAAAGCATGACTGCGTCCCTAGGCGGACGGGAGCATGCACGCAAACACACACACACACACACACACACACACACACACTTGGCAGGGCTGGGAGTCAAACATACACCTAACTACCCTAACACACTACAGCATGACGCATTTACAGAACGCGCTACCAAGATTACTGAACACAGCACTCCCAGAGGCATACTTCTAGGTGGGTGACATCATCTGCAAAGGCAAAGACGCCGATAGGGAATGTATGTGGTGTGAGGCATCTAAAAGCATTACTGTGTCCCCAGGCAGCTGCAAACACACACACACACACACACACACACACACACACACACAAACACACACTTGACAGGGCTGGGAGTTGAACATATACCTAACTACCTTACCACACTACAGCATTACACATTTACAGAACGCACTACCGAGATTACTGAGCACAGCGCTCCCAGAGGCATACTTCTAGGTGGGTGACATCATCCACAAAGGCAAGGACACGGATAGGGAATGTATAGAGAGTGAGCAGTCTGAAAGCATATTACTGTCCCAAGGTGGACATAGACAAACACATGGCAGTGGTGTGATCGGGGCAAACTAATAACTACGGAGCACTACAACAACACTACATAGATACGGGATGCGCCGCAGACAGTACACCCTTCAAGACAGCAACCAGTGTGTTCAATGTAGGCATCCATCGTGACATTGGAAATGGACATCTGTTGCCTGGATGACCACCAGCACTATACAGGATGTCAATGGCCATGGCCACACGCTTAGTATCATACGTCTGTTTGGAATGTACTGTTTGTCCATCTACACAATGGTGTACTGGGCATGCTCACACACTTAGCGGTTGCAAAGGGCCGTCTTGCATGCACACGGATTCTAATCACAGAAGGGCACAGTATGGTATTACTGTCCCCACGTACATGAAGGCCACTCACATGTATTGACCAGTACACACTCAGGAGCTATCACAGTTGTCTCAGGTGTAGATCACAGAGGTACACACCACAATATACAATGTAGCCATCACACATCACCATGTCATTGGACCAGCAATACACAGCCATACATTAACACAACACCGTGTGACTCATGACCAGTGGACTGTACATAGGTCTACAGCAACTGTGCAGACTACACATGTACCAACAGGGTTCCATCATGTGTTATTTATTGCAATGATACCACTGTACATAACCAGGTTGACTCTACACATACCAGGGGCCCTGGGTCTTACACAGCTGTGACAGATGACTGTCGCTGTACACCAACGAACACACATGTTTGGTTACGACATACATGTAATTGCAGTGGTTATGTGCATGGACCAAACACACACCACATATGTACATAGCATAGCTTTCACTGTCCACTGTGCAGACAAGTGGCTACAGCAATCATATGCACACAAATGGAAGGTGTGTCCATGGCTGTTGAATGCTAACAGTACATGAGGTAGCAATGTTGACCGAGGACACATTCCCTCTGTACTAGTTACCCATGACACCCATCATATCATACAACAGTCCATGTGTTATGCATGTCAACACATATGTCCACCAATTGCAATACATACAAACATGGCTACATGACAGGCATGTAGGACCAACACACATGTACAATCTGTAGTGTGCATGCAGCTACCATGCATGTACAGTAGCTGATGTAAGTAACTCATCTGTGCCTAACTACAACATGCAGCTGCAATGCAGCCCCATAATTGACACCTGTATATGGTGACATACTGACAGTATGGTAGGATGTACAGCAGGTATGGATGGATGTGTGTACATAAAGTGGTGATGCACCTGTGTAGATGGATGTTTGCCAGGGACGGCTCACAGGTGTGTCACACGCCATCCAACCATGACATGTGCAAACAGTATGCTATGTTACCGTAACCTGATGGTGGAGACATAACACCTACACAGCGGTCAGGTGTCACCGACAGTATGTCACTTGACACCTGTAACACTTACATCCTCCCATGTGCATATAGCAGCACAATTGCAGAAGGTAGCGTTGGTACACATAATGCGGCCAATACTGCTGCATGTCTGTCAGACGTATCATCATATAGCAGGTGTATCATTCACAGTACTGCCATGTGTGTTTGCTTGTGTGACCATATATGCCACATATGGTGTGGAATACAACCCAATTGTCACACACCCCTGTACACTGTTGTAGAGATCTGTACATACTGCAGTGTGGAAAGCATGATGTAGGCAGGTGTGGTGTGTGTATCACACACATCAGCTATCCAAATGTGTACGACATTTGTGGTCTCCACAGTGTGTGTGTGTGTGTGTGTGTGTGTGTAGGTATGTATGGCTGTCTGGTGCATGGAGTGAGGGTGTATGCTACCATACAGAACACACAGGATCCCTAACCCCTCATGGTGATGCAGTCCACTACCCTGTTGATGCCATCGGTCTCAGCCGCACTGGCTACCTGTACATGTACGTTCTCTGTGTCGCATTGTGTGGGTGCACAGTACTGTGAGGGTGATGACCACATAGGCAAGGGTCCTCACCTCAACAGTATGGGGTGTGCATTATAGTGTTGTTGACCCCATTAGTGTGAGCATGTTCCTGTAATGTGACAGGGTATTACTGCTACACAGTGAGGCCTCATGCTATCAAGTGGCCTCTAACATTATCATTGGCAAGACCGCTGTGTACAACCCCTGCACCATGTCAACATACCTGTGATGTGACCTGGTATGGATGTCACGTCTCTAGCCACTGTAGCCTATTAAACTGCCCACATGCTTCTGGATCAGTATATGTGTGGACATCTGTGGTATGTTAGACTTTCAGACAGTCAGGCTGAGGCTACGTTTAGCATGCTGATATTGCCATATGTGCCTGTGAGTTACACATGGGAGACTGCAAACAGTGCTACCTGTAGGCACATGCAAGTAGACCATAAGGAGGGAACCAGGGCATCATTACCAACATACTGTTACTGTTGTTACCATGACACATACTGTGAACATATCACAATGCATGCTAAACCTGTACTACATGGTATGTCTGGTGCGTGTCAACAGTACACAACTAATGTAATATACATGTCTCTCACTATTCTCACACAACTATTGTAATATACACTTCTCTCACTATTCTTGCACAACTAATGTAAATTACACTTCTCACTATTCTGTTCACCCTGTGCATCAGACCATTTGAGCATGTCCCTGCACCAATGGTGTGGATGACAGGGATGTGGCACAGGCTTCATCATATGCACAGGGTGATAATGTTTGCCAGGGGCATAGGCTGCACCAATGGATGACATCATGTGTGCGGGTAAAGGCCAGTGATATGATTGGACATGTCTGTTCAGTATGCATGTGGTTGTTGTTGTGCCCTACAGATGTCTTTGCTGTGTGCATGTATGTGTGCACACAGTTCTGCCTTTTGTGAGGCCTACACGGGGTATGATTGACAGCTCCAGATTGTACAGACCAGGTTGTACAGCTCACTGTGTCCGGCCACGGCCACGTGACCTGTGCCTGCCAGGGGTTGCACGGGCACTACAAGGCGGAGGTACGGATTGGCTACTGTCCAACGACACATGTCCACTGGAACCGTGTCCCCACTGGGAATGTCCAGGGCCACGTCCATGTGGCCTGCTGTGTCCTGGTGTGGACAGCGCAGCACCAGCTGCACTGCTACTCCTACCGGCACTATGGAAGTGGGCATGTGAGACGGCACACTCATGTTGACCTGCACTAGGTGGTGTGGCTGGCCTACGTCCACGTGGCCTATGCCTCACTCCTACCAGATGTTCCAGCACAGACAGCTCACACTCATGGATTGCCATGCCACGGTCAAGGATTCCAACCATGTCACCCAATCGCCTGTCAAGAACATCAGCAATCTGCTGTTGAGCATTTGCCAATGCTTGGATGTTGTTATTTAGGGTACGGATAGCAGCCCTCTGCAGCCTCTGCCCTTCCCTGGTGTGCTGTTCAGCACGTGCCTGTGCCACCATTACAGTCTGGAACATGCGTCTGGTGATACCAGCTGCTGCACTCTGTCCTGCAGGTGCATGTCTGCCAGAGGTCCTCCTATGAGTAGCACCGGCCACATGCCTGTGGGGCACATCTGCAGTCATTACACTGACACCATGGTGTGTAGACACACCTTCTGTAGCCACCACACATTCCTGTTCCACGCTAACAGATGCTGACTGTCCTTCCTCTATGGCCACTGGTGATGCTGTATATGTTGGCAGCAGAACTGTGTGTGGGGAAGAGGGGGACATAGCTGGGATGGCAACCGTTGGCACAGATTCAGCCCCTGACAACCCTGCCTGTACCTCATGCATATGTTCATCACTGCTAGTATCTGTGGGGACACTAACATCAGATGGACCGCAGGAGGGTAACGCACCTACATCACCTGTGAATGCAAAGAAAGACTCTAAATTACAATAGACACAGACAAACACACACACAGACACACACACACACAGACACACACACAGACACACCATGCATGTGATTTGACAAATGGCATGCAGCATGCCTCTGGTACAGCAGAGGGCATGCAGCTCGGACATTAATAGTGTTGGTAAGCATACCTCCCTGGGGTGCACACTACAGCAAGCAGGTGTCATATCAGTAGTCATGCAGTTCACACAATCATGGTAGTATGCACGCATCCCCATGATACACCATGTGGACCAGAACAGGATCACAGTACACATGGCTGATGTGACCTTGACATGTACTCTGCTGATGTGTGCATTAACATGCATACATGTCTGACACAATGGTGTCCTGATACATGTACAGCATCATAATGGGCATCACAGTGTGGTGCTGTCTGTATGCCCTACAGATAGACTGCATGTTTAGCAAATGTGCATGAGCATGGAAGGGTAGTGTGAGCTGTCTACATTGCTATACAGTGTGAAGTACAGACACTGTGCCAGTGCATGGCATCTTGAGGCATCTATATTGCTGTACAATGCATAATATGTACACATTGCATAGCCATAACTGCATGCATACCCATGACATAACTGTGGATTGTGACCCACGATGCTGAGGTGTATACACACCAAACCATGCTGTGTCAAGTGACAGGTCACTGGAGGCCTACAGCTGACACCCCTGCACAACAACTACAGGGTCTTAGCTGCCTGGCAACCATGTCCACACATAGCAGACATGTCAATTCACCATTTCCCACATGACATTGGTGTACCACACACACGAGGTGCACAGCTAACGGTGATGTCCTACAGCAGCAAGGGAAATGTACAGTATCTGTGGCCTGATGTGGTGTCAATGTCTGTGGAAGCTGTACAGGTGACTACTGTCATGCTATGACACAGTCGTGATGTGCAACTGATCTTCTATGGTAGACTTCAGTGACACCTCCACTAGCTGTGCACAGGCTGTTAGGATGTCCACTGTACCACTTCAACTGTATAATCAGTCAACTAAGGCTATAGGTGGACCATGTGTGGACAATGTGCAACAGGGTGTATACACATCACATCTACTGTGTGGCTATGCATCTCTGCCCATCCCCCATGGCCATGTGTGCACATGTGTTGGCCAAATGTGTGTGATGGCCATCTATCTCACATGTCTGTGTTGTCCCATATGACATACACCCATAGATGTCAGATATGTCACCATCCACAGGGCTATGCAGACAACGGGTTGTATGTTTGGTATGTGGGGTATGAGTCGTGGGATAGTGTGACAATATTGCAGCCAGAACACTACATGTCTGGGACATGTCAGATGGCACATCACAATGTGTGCACCCAATGCAGGGGCATACAACACAATGGTGACACCTGTGGGCTGCCCATATCACAGCTCACTGTGTGGTACTGTTTGCGTACCACACATGTTGTTCCAATGCATACTACATATGCCTCCATTGTAGAACACCTCTACTGTTGTATGCACAGCTGACCACACATGTAGCATTGACAAATACTGTGGTTTCAAGTTGGTCTATCATTATGTTTGTATATATTGCACATGGGTGTCCTGTATGAATGATGCGACCTGTATATCGTGACTGCAATGAACATCAAGTGTGCAAGTGTTAACTGGCCACATGGCAAATAGATCTATGCTTTAACATGCCTGATACTGATGACAGTCTTACCTGCAACGGACTCATGTCTGTGCGGCATGCCAGAGGTACCTGTATAGGGGTGACACAGCAGTATGAACATTATCCATGACTGTATGACAGCCACAGGGTGCACTGTGCATGTTAACACATTTGCCTGTATAATAGCATATAGTATGCACATGTGTGCAAACACAGGGTAGCATACTGTAGTATGCAGCTTGTGTGTCCACATACCTTGCATATGTTGTTACTTTACATAATGTACAGTGACACATGCAACTAAATGGGATATAATAGCCATATGTGCAGTACTGACTTACCAGGCAACTCCAGACTCATTGGTTGGGAGACACCCACCTCCACGATGGCAGCTACAGTTTCTGGATGCTGTTCTGAGGGTGTCCCCAGACTGGCCAGTAGCTCCTCAGTGTGTGTGAGTGGGGGCTGGGTTGGTGGCCCACCACCTGTTCCACCTTGTTCCCTGGTAATTGCAGTGGCACGCTGTTTTGCATGTCATATCAAGTCCGTGCAGTGTCTGCACACCTGCTGGTAGGTGCAGTTATGGCCACCCACATTGTTCACCCTCCTGCGAAGATCCTGCCACAGGTCGTCCCACTGCTGGGCATGCTGTGGCACATGGCTGAACAACACCTCATAGTTCTCATGGAGGTACGGGATGAGGACATCATCCTCCTGGCGGCTGTATGCCGGAAGGCGTGTACGAGGCATTATCTGTAAGACATAATGATGGTGACAGGTCACAGTTTCAGAGATGTACAAACATACTGCTGCACATACATTTCTATGACATCTAGTACATCTGCACAGTTATCTTTGCAAATCATCATGACATGGACACGACTGACGTGTTTGTGTCACACACATGTAACACCCGTTGTGCATTGGATATCATCACCAGATATGTGTGTCACCTCATTACAGTGTTCATACTCCATGTGAATGATGTCTTGATGTGGGCATGTCCATTTGCCTGCACTGGTGTTCTTACCTATCTGCACATGCCTGGTAATGCTGTTGACCTTGATGCTGTGTATATGTCACATATCAACACAGACACAGCCTTAATGGACTTGAGCAGTGACAATGCACACATATGCATGGAAACCTGTACATGCATGTGTTTTGCCATATACATCTACACAGCACTGTACAGCTGTTCAACATCCTGCCATGGATCGCCTGTGTTGCACATGTGGTAGACATGGGACAATGGTTAGTCGGACGTCATTTGCAGGGATGCTTATGAACCATAGCATGTATGGGCAAGGTGCCCTAGCTGTGACAGACAGCCATTATGTCACCGCGAGGTGCATCAGTGCCACATTACTGATACAGACAGTTGATACTACATCTACCATGCGGCCATCACACCATGTATGACTGGGATGACATGTGCAGCTTTGATGGACAGGATTGCATGGTTTGGCGGGAGTATGTCACATATATGGCACAGGGATCTGTCCAGCATGTGGCAATCCTAGTATTCGGACGGTGGATGTCCATGACATGTATCTTACAGATCAGGATATGGACATGTAGCATGTCCATCATCATGGTGTAGCAGATGTCTTTATGCAAGGTAGACAGCATGCTGCATAGTGGAGGTGAGGATTGTGAAGGCTGGTATCGCCCATACACGCATGGCCATTACCTCTTAAAGGTGATATGTGATCCAATATTGGTCACCCCAGTGCTGTATATGCCTGTCCAATGATCTCCGTGCTCATGAATGGCACCCTGTCATGACATGGGTACCTCGTATGACTACCTAAGGGGCCTGGAGACGTCATCACCAAGTCAGGGAGGTGTACTGCACAGCACATCCCTTGCACAGTGTCCATAATGATGACCACAGCCTAGATGGTAGTTAATGTGTACAACGATGTTCACCTACTGGTGACAATGCTGATATCATCCATCAGAATGTGCACATATGTCACACACCTCACCCACACAGCCCATTCCGTATGTTGTTCACAACACTGACACAGCTATTCCTCATAGGTCATGGCCATTCACATCCTTACATACAAAGATGCCTAACATTTGTCTGTGTGGTATGGGCTACAATGAGGGTGGAGTACAACACATTAACCCTGTTCTACTGTAGCTGGCACTGGTGTGATATGCACATGTCACTGTGGCACCATTTGTAGTTGTGAGTCTGTCAACAGGCCACTGGTAGAACACTCCTGTGACATACAAAGGTATTTGTAATCAAACATCCGTACTGTCTTGTACATCTGTACTGCTAACATCTACAGTGATAATGGTTCATGGACATGCACACCATACTCATCAGGGTTATAGTGTAGTGCCACACATTATGACTGTCGCCACCACTTGTGGGTTGATATTATCCAACACCCTATCTGTATTTCATGGTCATGATAGGCACTTGTACAGAACTTGTGAACATGTCATGAGCTACTGATTAATATAGCACCCATTCCACACCATTTCCCACAGGTACACTGGCTGTGCTACGATTTCCAGCTTGCGTATGGTACAACAACTGTTGTACACATGTAACTCACATATCCTGTGAGACATGGTTGTATATACAGGCATGTCCAACTATCACGTACCAGTGCTATTGCCTGTCTATAAGATGGATATGTTGTACATGTGGCAATGGAGCAATTGACTCATGTACACATTCAATGCTCACCTCCCGACATACCACACTACAGCCTGTGGGGGATGCACTTATGCAGTCCTGCTGGGGGTAATGCTGTCACCAACCCTGACTGCACCTGACAGTCATGTGGGGATGTGTAACATTCGCAACACACCACACTCATCACATAGTCTCACATGATCTCCACCACAGAGCACACATACAAGGACAATGTGTGCAGTACCTCTCCATATCCTGTGTAGGCACCAGAGGAAGCCCCCATACAGAACACAACATCAACAACTTATAGCCCACAGACTCATGTGTGCCCATCACATACAGCCAATAGTGTGTTATAACATACACAACACACCAGTCATAGGTGGCTCTGTAGGCGGTAACACTGCAGTTCCACACAGCAGGCTACACAAGGCGATAGTCGCTTACATCTTGCTGTTGGGTAACTGGTTCTGCAAAATGACCTATGCACCCCTGCCACACCTCACCAGGTACGCTGTGACTTGTCATTCTCCATGTTAGTGTGACTGCCCTGAGATGCCACTTCACAGACTACGTGTGCAGGGACATGCAATAGCTCGCCAGTCTTGTAGCCCTGAAAGTGTGGGCCAAGCCCTGGGGAGCATTATGCATTCATCCAGACCCGATACCACTGTACAATGCCTGACTGTGTCACTTCAGCAGTTGCCTATGCTTCTGCTGTCATTCTGCAGGCATCTGGTATCTGTCCGCTTTGAATGACCTGGTCAAACACAATGCTTTGGCACAGATGACCTGCACCTGTCAGCCCTGGGAGTACAGCTCACATGCAAGGTTCTTGCTGCTTCTATACTGCCTGTCTTGCACAGTTTCCAATAACAGTCACCGGCAGAATGGGAACTGGCAAGCACGACATGGGGTCATGTGGCACAATGCTTGCATCTTCCTCTGTGATGCACGCAGGCAAGGCACACCTTAGAATGCACCACTCCAATATCTCTGCAGTGACTGGGACCTGCCTCTCGTCTCTGCAGAGCACACCTGCAATGACAGGTTATAGACAGTCCATACCTTTCAGGCACATACCTGGACTGGCACATCCACAGCTGAGGTGTTCCCACATCCCACTATGTTGTACACACATCCTGGCTAGTTACTTAGCACAATGTATCAGAGGTACTCCACATGCAACTAACTGTGTCCGGAACCACTATAAACATTGTAACAAGCTACAGATTCCACTACATACCCCACGGTTACCAGACCTCATTTGTTGGTGTGCTGGACAGTAGGGCTCAGACAGCTACTACTGATGTGTGACTGACAGTAACCCACACTTAACTGGGATAGCCACTCATGTACTGACACATCCATGAGTCATAACCTCCACTCAGCTGGATGAACCCATACACACCACCTCCAAGACCAACTTTAACCTTGACATGAACACTACCAACATGTGACTGGTGTTCCATACCTGTGGTCATCCCCTCATTGGTGGATTCTGAACATATGCTAATCAACCTTGTTAGCCACATCCCGGCACCACACCCTTCACGGCATACACAGTACATGAGTACTACAACACCTACTACAGATGTCTTATGACAGCGGTTGTTAATGTCATGACACCCGTGCAGATGGACATTGCACATACAAATGCTGCAACACACCCCAGTGCACTTCAGTAGCACGTACACAACTGCATGGATCATGCTGTGCCACACAGAGCCATGATGGTACACACCAGATAACAGACGCCACTCCGGTGGTCAAGTTCCATGGACATAATGTACAACAACAGGTGGTGGCTGTTGCACAGTGGTGTACAATCCCATGGGTGGGGTAGCACACTGATCAGCCTCGGTAGGGCCATGGGATCCCTCGTCACATACTCCATGACTAGCTACGTAAACATTACTGCGACACATTCCGGGGTGTACCACAAGGCATTATGGTGGTATGTCAGTAGTCACTGGCAATACCCACATCTGCTGTCACATACAACAGTCACTCAGGAACATTACAGACCCAGGTGATGTTAGCAACATGCTGGTGGATGGATTCAATGCTAACATTACACCCTCTCACTCACTACAGGGCCACAATCCATGCAGGAACATTGCGGTGTCCCTGCGGTCACACCTACACAGTACTAACCTGCACTCTATATGTCCTGGGACACTGGCCCCATGTCACCTTCCTAAGTCCCAAGCCATGATGTCCACAAACCTCTGAACAACATGTCTCCCCACTAGGCCACCATATTCAGTAATAGCCTTGTATCAGACATTGTGGCCCCTGAAGGGCACACAGCAACATTCATCACACTCCACACAGGTGGCACCACAGTGCACGAGTGGGACTGTAGTCCTACACACCTGACTGAACTGTTCTGCATGGCTATGGGGCACATCATCAAGGACGTCATTCACAGAGACATTGTTGGGCTCCGGTCCTTTGATGCCACCCGGGTTGGACTTGTTAGGGCCAGAGCATGGCCCCTACACCTGGTGGACTCCTTTTATACAGTTACCAGGGTAGTTGATGATGGTGCGGGAGTCCACAAATCCTACATTGTCCTCTCATTGCCTCTCAGCACTGTTCTCCATTCTGATATTGACAACATACACATCCACCTGCACATCGTACCCTATGTCTCAGGATGTTATGCAACGTGGCTCATGGACAGGACACACAATGAGGGTAGCATAACATAGTACCTACTGCATTTCAGTTACATTTGGCATACCACAGTCCTCAGTCATAGGGCCCCTCATGTTCAGTATATGCTTCCCTGAGGTACAGGCTAGCACAGAGGGACTTTCCCTGCCTAGCTTTACAAACTCCTGCATACAAAGCACCATGATTGATCCACCAGCTGATACTGACTCCATCCATATGGGTGTCACTGTGACAGATACCTGATATGAATATCATGGCCTCAAGCTGCATGACACAAGGTTCATGGACATCACCTTTGCATTACACCATTCACCCACTATCACATAGGTGGAAGTCTCCTACATACGTGTCACATTGTACATGTTTGTAGTACACATGTATGTCACACCCACTACTGTGATTACCGTATTGCCACTGTGGCGTGGACATTCATCTACATGGCCACACTTATCTGTACTGGGTGTGTAGCTGCTACATAGCCACCCATTGTTCCTCTGAACTCAAGACTTCTACACACATTCAAGGGTACACAACAGCTACAGCTTTACATACCACAACATTAACATGCCATGAAGTTTATTGAGCTCTGACAGCTAAGGTATGCGGCTGAACTACGGACACCACGTCTGTACACATTTGCATACTACATACTCAGGGGTGACCTTTGCTGAACAAACAGGGCCCATGTCCACAACAATATTAATGGATATACTCCACATACGCGACATACGCAGATGCCACTGTGAGCAACATGCTCATGGATATGTGCACACACGCAACAATGAGTGGGATGTGCTTGAGGGTTACATTCCCAAACCGGACACTCACCATGCTTTGGAACATGACTCCTATGTACATCACGCAGGGACACTCAGTAGCACTGTTCATGTGATACCTCCCTTGGTGTTTGGGACACACATGTACGCCAGGGATCACTGCAGTGGCTGTACTATGCAGAGGTGCAGGTAACACATGCCTCTGCTGATCACAGGACACTACCCTTGAGAGGTGCCACTGGTGTGAACACTGTGGTTGTGCTTACACATGGACTTACCAGACTGCATAGTACCCCACTATGAACCTGTGAAGCTATTACATGTCCTTTGTGCATGGTTACTTGGTAGCCCTTCCATTTAGATTAGCTATCATGCTATTACAATGTCCCATGCCTACAAGCCATATGTATCCTGTTATTGTACATGCCAATAGACGATACCTGTGGTATGCATGATATGCCTGTTATGCTGTGTAGAATATCTGACATATCTACCTACAATACTATACATTACACATATTTTACATAGTATCCCATAATGCAAAGCATACTTGCACAGCGGGACCACCTTCGACATGTCATTGTCGTTATATGCCCATACACATGCCTACTGTGACAGTATATCAACATATACTATCCCTGGCTATGGCACGTACTTGTTGGACATACCCTACCACTAATGGTGGGTTGTATGTAATTGTTCTGTTTAAAGCCCTCATGTAGCATCCCTTGTGGTGTCTGTGATGTGTACCTTGTGGCCCACAGCTGGATGCACAGTTTCTACAAGCTTAAGTAGGCTCAGCAAGACATCACTACATAAATACCTTTTCCCACGTTATGCATTGCGGACACTTTTAATTAATGCATAACGAGCTATACATACAGTAAATAATTAATACAACACATGCTATACATATACTTACATACCGAGTGTTCTACATACCTTGTTATCGTTACGTACTTTCATCTCTATCTCTCTCACACTGCTTACATGGGTATTTTGTATGAGCATACAGTTTGAATGTCTGGCAAGTCTTCCTTATATATGTTGATACCTGTAACATGTGGTTTCCTGCCGCCTATTGGTGAGTCTGAGTGACTAATTACTTGCATATCAGCTTTGCAGCTACTACATTTGCCAATTACGCGGCAACAGTGGGGTATAATTGACTTCTCCACTTGGGCGTTGGCCATTTGCCCTACTTTCGGTGAGACGGCCTGTATTGCATTTTGTTATGTGTAATTGCAACTGCTATGCATGGAGGCAAGTATACTTTGGTTACATGTCCCCCGTGGATTGTGTGTGACAGCTAGAGTATGTGATTCAACATGTGGGTGTACCTGTCATCCCAACATCTGTTAACAGACTATTGCGAACAAAACCTGTAACATCGCCGTTTGTTCCATTATACAATGGCTGCAATTTTGCATGGCGCCTTTAATTGTGTCTCTCACAAGGTATGTCAACGGTTCTGCAGTTGTAATTGACTGACTGGATGTTTGTGCTATTATTACAGTCTGTATTGCTATAGTTTCTAGTGTGGGAGATGTCGGTGGGTGTACGTACCATATACAGGTTTGTGGACCTTGCATTTCTACATATTCCATATATATGTGTGTGGGCTCTGTCCCTTATTAAAGAGCTATCAGTTAGTAGACTTATGTTACGGGATTGTACATTGGGCCGTTGTTAATTGGTTTCTATATAGTATGCAGGTGAGGTTGATACTTCCATACCTCCGGAATTGCAGCGATATGTAAAGGGATATGTCTACATGACAGCTATCCCATGTATGTCTGTCCCAGATATTTGCAGTCATTGCAGTTGTGTTGGTAACAGAACCTCTTTGCCATGGGTTGACACCTTTTCATATGGCCATTGTTGGACACTTCCGGGACACACAGCAGTGTTTACAGGCCAACACATAGCCACGGTCAGTACACAGGATAGCACATACTTTTATCCTCAATACATACCTATTGTTGTTGGACTTTGGCTACTTATCATATTGCATGTAACATTCACGTTTCTTACATACAGGCATAACTATTTAATGCAACTATTACATTATGTATGGGACATATTAATGTCCTACGATCTCGGACATTTGCCCTTTGTAATGCTTTATGTCAGGACACACCTGCCCAGGGAGGGGCTGTCCCTCCCAATGTGGGACAGGTGGTGACTGTATGCCTACGGCTAGCTATACCCACACCTACCATAATCATCTACCTCCGAGTTGGCACTAGCAGACACATGATGCAAACACACACACACATTACAGTCACATGGGGATGCACATGGCACCCTCAACACACACATACACAGACTATGGCACTCACACACACAGTTGAACGCAGTACCTACGTGGACCGCAACACTGGCAGCAGTACAGAATTATCCATTCATATCATCATACTATTACTCGCGGTTGTACTGTTCTCTTTCGGTCTTTCAGCCTCATGGTTACGCATGTTGGTATGTTACACATTCCATAGTTGTCGGTATCCTAAGTATTTGTACCTCCAAGGTATTATGACTGTCGTTGACCTATCTATATATATTTGCAGATATCGCTGAATCCGTATATATCAACATATATCACTCTATCGCCCTTTCTATCTGTATTATATATATGTATATATGTGTACATATATATATATATATATATATATATATATATATATATATATATATATCTGATGGGGAAAGTGACAGGCAAGCTAAACCTTTCATTGTGTACTTGTTGGTGTATACTGTTTCATGGGCTCCGCACGTTTGTGTCTGTACCTGTCACATTACACACCTGGCATAGGTTAGGGTTGCCAGCTGTCCCACTCTGCGAGGGACAGTCCCTCTTTGGGCAGTTGTGTCCTGCAAAATATTTGTAAACATGGCAAATGTCCTGTGATGTTAGAACATACTTATTTCCTATAGTTTATGTAATAATCACATAATACAGTTATTCTGTATCTGAACCAACAAACAGAATACGTAAGTAAACATTACATTAACATTAACATTAACATTAACATTAACATTACTTTATTCATCCCTCATCAGGCCCATCATAGAATACAATGCCCCTTTTGGGATGTACCTTACCCAACACCTGCAGCAATTAGAAAGACCCCAAAAGTATCTCACCAAGAGGATCAAGGGTCTCAAACAGATGCCATATGCTGCTTGGTTAAAAAAACTCCAGCTCTACTCAGTTGCATACCGCCTATTTCGAGGCAATCTATGCCTGACATACAAAGCTATGTCAAATCCAGAATTAATGGACATGCTCCACCTCAGTAAATCTAAATCCCTTAGAGCCACATGCTCGAGGGACTTGAACCTCAGCACAGAAATAAATAGAACTTGCTGGAGGGACAGGTTCATAACCCAGAGGCTCCCTTCGCTCTGGAATAGAATTCCAGTTCATGTGAGGCAGAGCACCTCACTGAATCTCTTCAAGAAGAATCTCGATAATTGGATGGGAGATCGTAGGTTTGTCCCAGGGATTACTCCCGTGTCACTATTAGACAGAGGCACAGTAAACTAAACCTTAAAAAGGGCACAGTATACTCAAATCAAGGGGTGGCGTAAGCCATACAGAATCGGGCTAGGCTTATAATTTCCCCAGGGCAGATAGCCTAGTATGAACCTATGAACTTATGAACAAGAATGAGCTTTTATCTAGGCAAAACAGTGCAGTTCTGCTTTCTGTACTGGCCGGGTGTACGTGTCAGCCTGAAGACATCTGACGTATGTCCCACATTAGTACTTTGAAGAGGTGGCAACCCTACCATAGGTACATCTTGCCTAGCAATAGTGTTAGGTGATTCTATACATGATTGCGTGTCCTACACCTGGCAGTGGTCGTTTTACCCTTCAGAGCAGGTGCTATTAGTACAGGGGTATATAATGCTGGTTTCACCTGTTCTGGACATCATTCACCGTGATCTGTGCGATATTCGGAGTAGCTTATCCCTGTTTTGCGCATATCCATATAGTCATATTTAAACGTCGCTTACCAGCAGTGGGCAATGCATATTCCCGGTTACATGTGCTAAACATATGGATCTGATGACCTGCATCCGACATGCATTACTCGTGCCTTCAGGATTACGTTACATCCCTTGCAGGACGTGGGACCGGGAACATGCACGACGGTCACTGCATTTAACATATGGCCATCTGGGATATGTACACGTGTTATGTTGTTTTGTACATGGAGTACACTACAGCTGTTACTCCATACTGCAATCACATGGGTAACTCAGTTAGTTTACATATTGATGAGTCCAGTTAATGGTATGTCCATGTGATGTTTACTGTATGTGCTCCGGCATTGGGTATGTATATCACAGTGAGCCACACACGATACTGTGCTACACCTTCAAATGACCGTGGGTGGAGCATGCTGGGGTGACGAATATCTGTCATGGGTACACCCCATGCCTTGACACAACATCCATGATTATATTATGTGGAGCCCCTCATTAACACAGCAGGGACTCCGTGCTGAGTGTCTGCAGAACAGTGCTTAAACACATGTGCTCCCACGATTGCCTCTGCTCCTCTACACGACAGTTGGTTACTCGATGTTGTGGCGACAGCAGACCCTGTTTGCCCCGTTTGGTGTATGGCCTCTAACAATTGGCCATGTACCCACCGATGTACCTGGGTACCTATACACACAGCACCAACATATGCTTATAGGCGCATGTACTGTTCAGGTGTTGACATTCCGTGTTCCAATAGCTGTTGTGTGTACAATGTTTCTGGGCTGCCTATGTAGGAGTCACACAGTGGGCCACCTATACATTACAATTTACAGGTGGTCGTGCTTGTGTGCCATCCATTTTACTGTGTGTGCAGGTGGAGAGGTGTGTCAGTCCATAGGGGCCTACACTGTCAGCGTATGTGCTGTACGTTCCCTCTTTGCCAAGGCGTAGGCATATTGGGCATGCCTCCATCTGCCTACTGGGGCTGGCACAGTGTGTTCATGGTCTGAATCCCTCTGTGCCTGTGATGGCCTTGGCAAATGCGGTGGCCTATGAGGGCCTTCACCATTTTGTCCCTGCTGCAGCTGTTTCCGCAGGATCATATTATGTAGCATGGCACATACTATGACGATGTGGGCACATGTGCCTGGAGAGTACTGCAAGGCTCCACCAGATGTGTCCAAGCACTGGAACCATGATTTCAGCATCCCAAACACACGCTCTATGATGATTCTGGTTTGTGCGTGTGCCTCATTATGGCATTCTTGCATGGGTGTGTGTGCATTTCTGATGGGAGTCATCATCCACGGCTCCAGTGCATAGCCAGCATCCCCCACAAGGTGGCCATGTGGGATGTCCCCCCTGACAAATACCTGATACAGCTGTGAGGCATGCCAGATATGGGAGTCATGGTAGCTTCCAGGGCTGCCAGCACACACATCCATGATTATGCCCTGGGCATTGCACACGACCTGGCAGTTGATGGAGTGGAATCCCTTGCGGTTTATGTAGTGCCTACCATGCTCACCGGGTGGTGACTTGATTTGTATGTGAGTGCAGTCTATCGCACCCAGTACCTCTGGGTAGTGTGCCACACGGTGAAAGTGATGCATATTGCTGGCCAACTCCTCCTGAGTTCGGGGGAAGTATATATGCTCATTGGCATGTGGTAACATGGCATCCAGGAACTGGTGTAGTACCCTGGATGCTGATGCCTGTGAGATCCCCATTATATCTCCAGTTGGCCTTTGGAAGGTGCCTGTGGCTAGTATTCGCATGCTTACACATACCTTCATGTCCACTGGGATGGGTTCCCCCTCTGTTATTTCTGGTTCCCAGGCGTGGCCGGAACAGCTCCACTATTTGCTGTAAGATGTCCCTGTCCACCCTGTAACGCTCTACTATCTCCAGATCATGTAGCCCCTGGTAGGTTACCCTTGGTCTGAACACTCTTCTCCTCCTCCGGGGCCTGCGGTGGTTGTCGGCATCATCCTCCACAACACCGTCAGTCTCTAACACATGCTGATGAATCACAGCTACGGCAGCTCCCAACATGTACATTTTAAAAGTTCCCCGTGTGTTTACACCTATGGTGCAGTGTATGGGAATTCACAGGTGTGTGTAGGGTGCTTTCACACTTTATACTATTGTGCTGTGAATACCGATGATGTCATAGGGTGTGTATGTACGATCATAGCTACAGGATATCTTATGTGTTTTACTACCGGAAATACTATTGTGGTGCCTTTGGTGTTGAGTTACATTTGGCTGCCGTGGATTACTTCTTGACCTTCCCTTTACATTTCTGCATGTTCCACCTACCATTTTCTGGCATGCATATGGCAGCCTGCTTTAATTTGTACTTTTCTAGACCTGGCGTATCTTGCGTAATGTGTGCTATTGCCGGTCTACTGTCGGTTTGCTTTGCTCTGCTATGACAGATCTCCTATCTTTGCAATCCAATGCCTCCCCTCCTTTCTTTGCATTCCAATGCCTCCCCTATCCTGTTTTGCAGGTTTCTGCGAGCTGACTTGACAGCTGCCGTCGATTGGCCGCCGTGAGTTGATTGGTGTTGATTGCTCATTAGTATGCCAATTACCCTATTTTGGCATTTCCTTCTTTTCTTCCCCTGACCTTCCTGTTTGTGCTATTGTTCATGCCACGTGCATCCGCTTACTGGGTTTCGGGCACGTTTCCATCCCCGTACACATGCGCTTTTGGGCACCATGTGTGCTCTCAACTAAACGATTCTATATCTTCCTCCCCACCTCTGTCCTGCAGCTTTGCTTAGCAACGGACAGGCCAGATTTGCATTGCTCCAATGTGCTTACTGCTATGGTGGCACACCCATCTGCTGATGTCATGTATCTCCTCTGAACCACTCCTCGGTGTTATAGCGCTGCACCATATGGTTCAACCTTCATCCGGTGGGACATTTGCGATTCAGTATTATCTGCCTCATTTGCATGGCATTGACTACTAATTCATAGTTACCATGCCGAACACTGTTGCAGGCCCTTAGCAACCCTTGCACCTTGGTTGTGGCATTCCATGCCTACCATTGTGTATTATGGTGTACACCTAATTTGTATTACATTGCGATTTTATGACATTTTTATATATTTTCTTTATGTTCCAGTTTGCGCACACATGCCCTGTGGTTGTACTTTGCATTACTGTGGACATGACATTAAAGTTGTTTTTTAGGTGTTGTGCATCCTTTCTTATGCCATTGGCTGTGTATTTAGCCATTGGCATATGTTAACTTTGTAATACATGAGTCTGGTCCGCTTCCATAGCTCAGATGTTCTGTGTGGGAAAATGTAAACTGTGTTTTTTGGTTTACATTTCCGTGGCCTTACGCTACACCTGCACCACTTCATGGATCACTATATGCCTTCATTTGCATGGTGCGACACTGCGCATGGGGTGATTAGCATACCTATGCCGAGGGCTGCGCAGTTCTGGTGTACGCCGGTAGTGCACGTGGTATTGGCTCGTACCTGAATTGCTCGACGGCCATATTTGGCGTTATTCCACCTACACTACGCCTGCGCCTGGCGCAAGCTTCATGAATCCTATGGGTGGTTTCTGTACATCGTGTAGGTTCATTTATGAAGGATCTTATTTATTGTTAACACATCTGAATCTAACTGCTTTTAGTACTGGGAGATTTGATTGCAACAGCATAGGAGTAGTCTACATAAGTATATGTTCAGGCTGTCCAGAGTTTTACATTGGAATGACCACTAGGGCACTTCACATGAGAATAAAAGAGCATGTTAGGGCTATTAAAAATAATGAACTTGATAATGCCCTTTATAGGCATAGTCTTACTTGCCAACATTCTAAAAAGTATTTATTTTATGTGCTCGAACAGTTACCTAAGGATATGAGAGTGGGTGATTACAAAAATGATTTAGAAAAAAGAGAAACATCTTGATGACCAATGAATATCCAGGGCTAAACGGGGCTGTAAACATGAAATGTTTTTTTAAAGACCGTAGACGTAAAGTTAAATTTTATGATGTTAATAGCAGTTAGCTATGTTTTTAAATTTAAATTTAATTTGTTAATTAGTTTATTGCATTAATTATTCTATTAGTGATTGTACTGAATGGTATCTAAAGGGAGTGCATTTGAATGTAATTGTTTGTTTCTGAAGAAGTCCTGTTGGATGAAAAGCGGAGAAATAAAGTGTGTACGCTTAAAGACTTTGAATATAGATTTCTTGATTTTCACTCTGGTTCATGGTTATTTTAGTTATATGGCCATGGATAGATCCTTGAGGGACTCCCATCTGGATGGCTTGGAAGGGAGATAGAACAGAGAGACATTTTACTGATTTTTGGCAGTTGGAGAGGTAGCTGGGGAAACCAGGAGATGGTTTAAAGAAAGATGTTTAGGTTGGATAGTTTGGAGAGGAGGATGGGGTGAGAGACAGTGTCAAAGGCTTTAGAGAGGTTGAGAAAGAGGCAGGAGACAAATTTATTGTTATTTCTGGTGAGGGAGATGGAGTGGAGAAAAAGAGATAAGGGTAGAAGAGGTACTGTGGTTAGGTCAAAATCCATAAGTAGGAATGAGTAAGTTTTCAAGGAATAGATAGTCCATGATTTGTTTGTGAACACATTACTAATAGTACCAATAAAGTAGGAGTAAAGTAAGATAGCTGTTTCAAGGGGAGTGTAATCTAGACAGGGATTAGGAGTATTGGGGTTACCTGGGTGGAGGATTTGTTTGATAGCATTCCAGACTTTTTGGGGGGTGTCTTGATAAGTTGTTTGTAGTTTTAGGTGAAAAAATTTCTTGTCCAGGTTGACTTGTTTTTTTGGAGAGGCTACAAATTTCTTTGTAGGTTTGGAGGTGGGTGAGGGATTTGGTCCTGTTCCAGAGTTTCCAGGCTGTACACCTTTAGTGCATAAGAGTTTGCGTGGCCTGGGATAGCCAAGGGGAGTATTGGAATTTAACTCTTACTTTTCAGGGGTGGAGAGAATGAGTTGAGTATGTTAAAAAATATAGAATTAAATTTGAGGACAGATTCGTCTACTGGAAGGTGAGATAGGAAAGAGCAGTTAATAGCGAAGAGCATGTTATTGAATACTTCAGGGAGAAAGTTTGAGAGGCTTTGGCATTCTTTGATTTTTTTTTTGTGGTCTTTGGAGGTGGGGCGAGTATCTCTGGACACAAGTTGGGGAATGGTCACTGATGGAGTCAGGTAAAGTTTCTGGGTGGTAGTAGAGGTCAGGATTGCAGACTAATATCCAGTCAATAGTAGAGGAGGTGTTGGTTGACTTGTTAAGGTGTGTGGGCATAGTGATAAGTTCAGTAAAACCATGTAGATTGATGAAAGAGCAGGGTGAGTCAGAGGATATAGATAGCCAGTTAATGTTAACAATGCATAACAGAGTTGTTTCATTGGTTATTTTATGGGAAAGCCATGCAAGGGTGGAATGTTGTTGCTAGGGGTATGCAGATTGCTGCTATTGTTATGTTTTTATGATCATTGAGCTTACAATTTGCTGTTAGTAGTTCAAGTGGATGGAAAGAAGATTTGATACAGTGGACAGATTTAGGTGGTCCGCATACAGAACGGCAATGCGTCCATCTTAGGATCTCAGTTCTACAAACTACTCCAACCCTGCACATTTACTCCCTTTGCAGCTAGACTTCACAAAAAAAACTCCTCATACAACCTGAGACACTACTCACAAGCCACACCAACTCTCATTACCCCTAGAACCAAGCTCCACTGTACTGCACATGCTTTATCCTCTCAGGCACCTACTCTTTGGCAAGCTCTCCCCAGCAACATTAAGGAAATCAACACTTATTCCAAACCTAGAATGCAACTCAAAAACCATATCTTCATCCAAACCAAATGCTTCTGCTTCAATGCAGGACATATCACCTAACCTGTCTCCTTTCTGAGTCTCTTCCCTGTCAAGATTCACTGATAATTGACCCACTTTAGGAATGGATGTACATTACACTATGCGTGACTGTACATTGCACTGTGTTATGAGACAGGTGTGCAAAGTGTGAATTCTGCATTTCCTATTTTGTTTCCAATGTGCAGATATACTTTAAAAGACAGCTTCTCAAACTAGATGCAAAAAGCTGTCAGAAATGCATGCAGCAGAACTGAGACATATGCAGCTCTTTCTCAATATGTTGGGTACATTACACACTTATTAACACACACAAACACACACGTTTTGTGATCAGCATGGATGCAACTGTGTATGTACGTGTGTTCATATTTGAGAAGAACTGCTGTCCACATAAAAAACAATGTATAAGGCAACCTTAATGTCTATTGTCAGTATAAAGGTTTAGATGACGTAATAATGCAATAAATAAATAACTAAATAAATAAGTGTGTGTTTTTTTTTCTGTAGTGTAATTGACATTTGTGATCTACTACTGACATACCCATTTTCAAGTGCATGGCTGCAAGGCACATGAGCCTGAGTAAAATATGGGTTCAAGTCAGTAACAAGCATCTTCCCTTTGTGTTTTTACTTGGATTATAATGGGATGAAGAGTAACAGGACAGTAAGCATGCCAATCAGCTATTTCCATAGCGCACCACCGAGCAGCTGGTTTGTACGCTCGATGGCAAAGTGTTTATACATGAGAAGATTTCCATTTCATGACTACTCCTTGAACTTGAGAAGTACTTATACTTATTGGCTATGGTAGAAATAGCTGAGAAATACTATGGTGTTCATAATGTAGTTTATGTTGCACATGTATCAGAAATGTTTTGACATGAAGGACTATTAATACTGCTTTCCCCATTTGCATGGAGTTAAGTGACGAGCATCAGCATCCAGCACTTTGGACATTACTGAGGGTAAGAAAAACAGTTGCTGCCTATCTCTGTGGCAGCAGGTGTAACAGCAGTCAGTTTTTTTTTTAGCACAAATGACACAGGGTTCGAATTTAGCTCAATCTGATTTTGTAACATATGTATTCAAGATGTCATTAAATAATTATATGTGATCATTTTTGCAAATCTGAGACAGAATGACTACAGTGAAGTACTGTATGAAAACAAACACTACTCGATTTATGTCAACAGTACACATATGGATTGGCAAATTTATACATTCATCAGTCTAAATAGATATTATAGGAAATATTTAAAATGAGTGCCTTTACTCTGCTCTGTGTGTTTCATTAGTGCAGCAGGTTTAAGCAGCATTGCACAGAGGTAACTATACCATGCCATAGGATGTGAAGAGCTAGTCACCATTACTTGGCATTGGTGCGCGATGCCAATTTCCGCATAAATACAGAGGACAAAAAGTGAATGGCTTCATTATTATTTATGTATGTGGTGTGTGATTCTATTTTTTGACCAGATTAAAGGTGTGAAAATGGGGTAGATAGGAAAGTGGTGAAATGGGGGATGAGCAGGGGGAAATACAAAGGGGAAGCAGTATAGGAATGTACAGGTTGGAATTAGGAAAGAACCATAGCTATCCACTTCTTCAGCACTGTTAAATGAACATGGATAGAATACTGGCTAAATCTGGACTGCCACCTCAACAAGGATGGGTGACAACAAATCAGTGTTGAATAGCCAATTGGACTGAAAAACGTATGTTGAGAAGACACACGTGAAGTGGAGAGCTATGTATGGGATGATATATATATTTTTTTTGTAGGACAGTTGGCCATTTTTTAATTTAATTTCAGTAACAGAGGAATGTTAGGAAAAAAACATAGGTTTGTCAGGGTCATATAAGTAGGATAGGTGACAAAGCAGTTGCAGACAACAGGACAAACAAGACAGAGGCAGGGATGGTGAGGGACACAAAAGATTGGGGGATACTATGACTGGGGATAGGGAGGGGACATTGGATGCCCATGCTCATCAAGCATGGGGGACAGTGAGAATCTAGTCCTCACCCTCAGAACTGTCACCACCATCTCTTTCCTGAGCTTGCTGTTGGGAGTGCTTGACATTTTCTTGTCCCAAGCATTCCAGCGAGCATCTTCTCCGTCCAGCTTAGGCATGCACTAGTGGTACTTTCCATGACCTCACACACCATGCCTGGCATCTCGTTGTTGGTGACAAAATCACCACTTCCACCAATAATCCAGAAAGGTAGCACTGCACTAGCTGCTGGGGTAATGTCACCTGATGCTGAGGGATCAGGTAGTGCAGGGGCTGCAGAAGCAGGGCTACCATGTTGAGACCCAGATGTGCTGGTTGTCAGTGCAGCAGCCGTTGGAGCAGTGTCAGGCTAAGCCACACTGGTTGGCCTACATTTTGTCAGTTGTCAGAAACTGATGACATTAGAATGTTGTAACCACACATATAAAAATAAAAAAGAGAGATAAGGGGTGGGGTAAGAGAGAAAAAAATGATAATTAGAACAATCATATGTTACATACAATAAATTATTATAATATAAATATGGTTACTTTTACATTATACTTTTTAAAAACTACAAATTAGGACTGATATTATTCCACGTAATCCTTACAATATGCATATATATCACATATGCTTTTACAAATAATACAGATTAAGTTAATAGCATGGAGTTTATGCCAATTTATTTGAAATTATTATGTAATATTTTAAATTATTTTACAATAAATTTGTTACCTGTCTAATTTGAACCCACATCTGAATACATTATTACAATTGATTAGTTCAATTGCCTTGAGCTACCGAATGAGTCACATATGTAATTCATATGATCTCCAGTGCTATACATAATTATTATTTATAATCATCTTTACCTTGTTCTTTATTTTTTAAAATTGATGGACAAGCATTAATAAATTTGGAGTGTACTAGACAAGAGCCCCTGCTTATATGTATTGTGGGCATTAACCTATACAAGCTGCCACAAGGAAGGCTGGGTAACAGGTGAATTTTTACAGTCATTACTGTGTAGACTACTCATTGCAACTGATAACTTGTTTTTCAGACATGTTCACTAGTTAAACACACACATTAAAGAGTTAAGTGGTTAACCATGTATGTATGTGACATGAAAGTTCAGAAAATAAATGTTTAATTGTACTTATACCCACAGTTAGACATTTATTATATATGATAGCCTGTGTATGTGCAATGCACCTGCAATACATAATAATTTGTATGTGTAATTATTTTTCTATTTTGTTTTTTTATAAAGTAAAGTGGAACACCATTAATAAAACTTTTGAGTTTGCTGGGTTAGAACCCCGGCTCACTGGTATTGTAGCCCTTGAGTTCCACCTATTGCCACAAGAAGAACTAGGCAACAGCTGTATATTTTCACATTCATTACTGTGTAGGTGCATAGACCGCCATGCAATGTCGCTTACCATGTTTACACAGTGGAAGACCACACATGTTATAATGTATCCATTTTGAAAATGACATTGTCTGCTTGTTGTCTGCAGGTGTTCTGGACCTGCAGGTGTTGTGGAAGCTTGATGACTGCCATGCAATGTTGCTTAGTGTGTTTCCATGCTAGTCAGCAAGAGATGCAACAATGTATCCTTTTTGAAACTGACGTCTGCCTATTATCTGCAGGTATGCTGGATCAACAGGTGTTGCGGAAGAGTGTGGACTGCCACACAATACTGTTTAGCATGCTTGCGCAGTGGAAGGCAAAAGATGTAACAATGCATCTTTTATAAAATTGACAATATCTGCTTGTTATCTGGCCCATTACACCATGTTTGTGCAGAGGTGAGCAATGTGCAGTCAAGATTAGCAAAGCTCAACATTTATTATTATTATTACTGTAAAAATTGTTAAATGTGGAACTTGAACCTTGAGCTACATACATTATTTGCTGTGTGATTCATTGCGTTTACCAGGTGTGCTACATACACACTTGATTCACAGGTTTAATTTATGCTGTCATTATCACAGAAACAACTTCTATTAATTTTAATTTATTTCCATTATACCATTATTTGTGCTAAGCCATGCACCATGCAACTATTAATATTTAAAAAGCAAGGAAACATAAACAACATTACAGATTGTTTACACGTCTGGATTTGAACTGTTTAATGAAACTGCAAAACACAGTAGGGGTGTCTTATCTCTGCTTGCCACAGAAACAACTTTGCAACTGTAATGCAAATCATTCTGCATACAAGCAAGATCCATTTCCTCCACAGCATTAACAAGACATATACACTTGTACACTCTCAGTTGTTTATACATGCATAGCTTACATATTTAGTGCAACGAGTGATCACTAACCAATGCAGCTCTGTCTTCTCTTTGTATTGTTTTCATTCTTCTATCATCTGTGCTGTACTCTCAGCCATGCAGGCTATTGGGCATTTTATATCATTGTCATTAAAATGTATGATAAAATTACATGACAGTATAATAGAGTTTTCAGCAAAGGAAGTAGAGTTTGTCTATTGGTGAACTAAAATGAGAAGTGCGTGCTGTTTACTTCCATTTAAAAGCTTGCTACAGTTATTTCTACACTTTGTAAGTGCATCCTGCATGACACACCCACTGCAGGTAAGGTAATCTGAATTGCTGTTCTATCTTCCTTCTCCCTCACATTAATCATTCACAGTTGCAATCTATTAGCAACTAAACTAACACTGAGGTAGTGCCCACAGTATATTTACACCTGCTACACACAGTCAAACATTTGGGATTCAGCAATTCTAATGAGTTCATACCTCATTTGCATCTTCACCTTGCTCAGAAGCCTGAATCTACACTATAAAAAGGCAACTATGTAGCTAGGGAACTTGAAGATGAGGAGACTTGTGTATGTAGAGAACACAGAAGATTGCTATTCATTTTGATGTATCTGCACAGAAAGCTTCTGAACTAAGGTATGATTGAATTTCTCAAGTACATGTTAGACTTGTGAACATGTTGCAAAGAAAAAATGTATATATGCATTAGAAAATGGAACTTTATCGTATGCACTTCTTATAGTTCACTGTTGGCATAGGCTTTTTGACAGGCATTTTACCTTCTCAGATATACAGTCCTTGTTAACTTACATCACACGTGTCAGTGTTACAGCTGGCTGTCTTACACATTTTTTTCAAATACTTTTATTGCATTATCACTTGTGACATAGGCAAAGTTACATTATATAAAAGTAATTAAACTATAGTAACATAATAAACATACTTCACATATATTGCTATATATCATATAACATAAGCAATATTACATAAATTATTCAATTCCTGTCTTTTTTCTAACAAGAAACAAAACATCTTTATTAAACCATCACTTACTACACAGGCAAGCATACATTTATATAAACAAAAACAAATCATACCTACACAGTCCTAGTTGCAAGCATTTTACATCACAAACCATATTCACACACTCCCAGTTGCAAACATTATACATCACTTATAATCTACCCAATCTTTCTCCCTCAAACATTACCTAACTCATTTAAGTCCTGCTGCCTTTTAGACCTCATTCCTCCCTTGTAATGTATTATTTATTTATTTATTTATTTATTTGCAGTTTTTTTTTAACCGGGAAAGTCCATTGGGCCGAAAATGAGCCCGTTTACAATGGAATCCCGGGTAGAAAAGCTCCATATACAGTTATTACAAAGCTAATATCAACAAAATTAACAAGTACAATATAATTTTCAAAAACTACTAAAAAACAGTAATATAGAAGACAAAATAATAACATTTGAGCAAGGTGATGTAACAAAGCATTGAAAGAAATTAAAACATAAGTATTTTGGAGTACATAAGATTAATTTGGATTGCAGGCATATAAGCACTCATAGTTTCATGATGCGAGCGATAGGAGGAATTAGAGGAGGAGAGTACACAGTGACAGGTAAATAGGTTGCGTTATGAGAAAGGAAAAATGTAAAAGGATGGGGGACCAGAAATGAAACAGAGGGAGTCAGGTGGGGTGAGAGCATGAGCATTCCCAGTGAGAAGAGAGATGGGAATGGAGCATGGTCTTGAAGGCAGAGTGGTTTTGGGTAATTTGAATGTGGGGGGAAGTGAATTCCATAGATGAGCAAGGGAGAAAGACAGGAGAAATTGCCCAGGTGTGTATAAGGGTTTGTACACTTTGAGGAGATTCTGCTTACTGGACCTGAGTAAACTGTCAGTATGATGCAAGGTGAGTATGGAGGAGAGGGAGGGGCAGTTAGAGGGTTTGAAGATGAGTTTGTGAGCAGTTAACAGTTGAATGTAAGATAGACAGTTCAAGGAGTGGAGTGCATCACAGTGGTGGAAGGAAGATTTGGTCCCGGAAGCAAACTTAGAGATTTTATTGTAGCAGGATGACAGTTTTGAATTTAGGGAGAATTGAAGGTTGGTGAAGAGAGGGGCTCCATACTGGAGAGAGGGGATGAAGTAGGAAATAGAGAGTATATGTTTGGATGAGGGAGTGAGATAATGGCTATGACGATACAGCACTCTGAGCTTTTGGTGTGTTTTCTTAATACTAGTTTGTATATGAATGTCAAACCTTAAATGTTCATCAATGATAACACCTAGAAGTTTTGTATGGGAGAGGATTTCAATAGGAGTCTTATTCTGACTGACTATGGAGAAGGAATGTTTATAGATAGTGGTGTTTTTGCATGGGGTAAAGATCATGATTTTAGTTTTGGATGCATTGAGAGCAAGGTGATTATTCAGCATCCAGGACTTGGTACAAGAGAAGGCATCTTGTGTTAGTTGCATGAGTTTGCAGAGAAATTGAGCATAGAACATTATGGTGTGATTGTTTGCATATTGGACAAGTCTGGTATTAGGAATGCACTGATGAAAATTATTAATGAAGGTGTTGAAAAGTAAGGGACCTAATATTAAGCCTTGTGAAACTCCTGTTGGAGTGTGAAGGAAGTTAGAGGTATTATTGTTCCACATGATGGCTTGTTGTCTATTAGAAAGGTAACTGGAAAACCAGTTGATAGAGGGGGGAGAGAGATTGAGAAGAGAGAGTTTGGACAAGAGAAGGTTGTGGGAAACAGTACTGAAGGCCTTTGATAAGTTGAGGAGAAGGGTAGATACAATGTTGCCAGAGTCTCGGGCACAGTTGATGATGTCAAGGAAGGACAGAAGGGCAGTGGTAGTACTATGTCCAGGTCTAAATCCATGTTGAGTAGGGGAAAGAAGTTGATTGTCTAGGAAGTAGGGAAGGAGTTGCAAGTGTATGCATTTTTCAAGGACTTTTGAGATAGGGGGCTTTCTTCCAGAGGAGGGGTACATAGGATTCTTGGATTGAACGGTTGATAAGTATGGTGATGGGAAAAGCTATGCCATTGGCAGCTAGCTTGAGAAAGTTAGATGGAAGGTGGGGCATGAGAGCATGGTTTTAGTTTTAGTACAAGTTTTTTATGGTGTGTAGAGAGATGAGTAGTATGGTGGGGGGGAGATTAGTAGAGTTGCTGACAGTGGGACTAGAGATGAGGGTGGAGTAGAACTGTTACTGGAGAATGATGTGGTGAGCTTGGCTATTGAATCAATAAAGAAGGAGTTGAATTGGGTAGCTAAGATGTGATCTGGAGAGTTAGGGCAGGGCAGGGATTGTCTTTTTTGCCAGGGGAGAAGAGAGCAGATACACTGTTCCAAATTTTTTTGGGGGTTAGAGCTATGATTATTTTGAAGCTTGGCATAGTAGGACTTTCAGTCTGAAGCAGTTTGTTTTTTTTCACTTTGTTACAAAGTTGCTTATATACAGTAAGGCTGTTGGTATTTTAGATTTTTGGTAATGCTTCCAGGATTTATCTCGGAGATGCATGAGTGTAATAGTTGTTTTAGTTAGCCAAGGGGTGGATTTGGTTTTGATTCTTTTAGTTCTGGGGGGAGTGAAGTTATCTAGTAGGTTATTGAATGTAGTACTGAAGTATGTAACAGCGTTGTCTAGAGGGAGGGTTTTTACAGGGTTCCAACTCATATGTTTTAGTGAGCTGAGAAGGAGGAAGGAGCAGAAGAGACCAACAAAAACAAAAAGTGATACAGACAGTCTCGAGCACTGAAAGGTACTGACCAGCTAGGAGGTATGTTATTTATGGGTTAAAGTTTTATCTAGCTCAAGGAGAATTGTAACAGGTGTGACAATTGTGCAAAAAGCAATGGGAAAGGACAACAAGCCTTGAGCTGCAGGGAGCAGGGAAAAAGTATTGAAAGTTGCTTAATACAATGAATGTGAATATATCACCACATAGTGGCATTCCTGAGAAAAGTAAAATGTAGAATCTATCTATAACAGGGAATGAAGTGGCTGGAGGGGAGAGAGTTAGGAAAAGGGGACTGCTGCAGAACCGCTAGTGTGCACGCCAAGGGTTAGCAATATAAACACCTTAAAAAATAAGCTTTAACAAAAATTATTGCACATACACGCTGATGGAGGGGGTTATTTTTCAGAATATCCCTGGATGTCATCTTTGGGGAGGTATGTTCCTCAGCCTAAATGGAACTGTAGAAGGGGGGAAACCCAAGAGAAAAATACCTGAGCGAGCTGAAAAAGAGAGAGAAGTACTTTAATGAAGAGTTAAGAGAAAGCATTCCCACTATTCCCATTTTTCCTATGTAGTATCTTACACACTCATCATGTTATTATACTCTAGTGTGAATGACACAGGGGTGTTAGGCTTCTAAGATGGCCCATATACACCTCCAGGGGAGTGCTAGGCACAGTAAAAGCTAACTGGCAATTGTATAAAATTGACTTTTCTATTGTAAAAGTGTACACATATTTTGTGAAAATTGAGTTTAAGCATTTATAACAATTTAATTATGTGGTATTCCTTGGTTTGTACAAACTGCCATTTGCCTTTTGTTTTGGGAGTTGGAGAGCCAAGTACCATCTCTGTATTGCCGCAACAAAGTTGTATTTCAAGACATTTCCTATTTAAATTTTGTAGCCATCCTGTTTTTTTGTGGTAAACAATACGTTACTCCATTGGTATTCCTTGTTTTGCCCCAAACATTGGTTTGTGTGTGAATGTGATATTGTACAACCACATAACCTTAAATTTAAACAACTGAACTGTGAATCTCCAGTGGTTAATGTCAAAAATATAATACTTGTGTGTATATAAGCAGGAATTCCATTATGTGATAATTATGTGTTGGATCCTTCTCTGTTTTATGTCACATATGATTATGGCACTCAAGCATACAAATCCATGTTACCCCCTTTCAGTGACTTGGAAAGTGATGTCATAGTGCAGGCATTCATGCACCATGGCACCTTTCTTCTTGAGAGAGAATGTGGGGATATGGCTAACAGAATGCAGATCTGGAACCAGATAGTCAATGATGTAAATGTCATCAGAGGGTGCACCAGGACTTATGATCAGGTATGTCATAGGGACACTGATATGATTTAGTCAGCCCGGAGGATAGCAGCTGCAGTTGCCTGTGAACAGCTAGCTACATGGGGATCCTGCCACAAGCCACCAGTGAAACCAAATAAAGAGTTCCCATCCACTGTCAGAGATCCAGAGAGCTCAGTGGAAACTGCACAACAACATGTCATTGGTATTGGTGCTGATGTTTCTGTGAAGACAAGTAGGTCTCAGAAGGAACTTCCAGGTAAGCTTACATATGTCAGTTTGCAAGATTTACTTGTATAATAAAATACTGTAAATAATAATTCATGTGGCTTTTCTTTTCTTTTTTTTTTTTTTTGGATGAACCTATTGATAAATTGATAGAGTTAACAACACATTGATATTCATTACATGTGGGCTTTGGGTGGACGTGTCAACTAAGTTTCAGTTAAAAGCATCGTTAATGGACATATAGGCAAAAATTGAGTATGCACTGTTCCCCTGTGTTACTGCAGTTGTGATGACTGCATCCTCACCTTGCTTCAATTCTTTCAGGACCATCCTTCCTAGCACGTGTGGAGTCATCTGCACATGGTAAAGTCTAACATTTTTATTTGATTATTGATGACCATTTGTCAGAAATATGCATTTATCTGTATGTGTGGGTTGTGTGTATTGTTGAACCATCTGTGGTATTAGCACCAGTGTTAGTTTACCATATATTAAAGTCAAGTAGTATATGAGGCTCAGGAACAACCCTGTGCAGATGACAATTATCAGCATTCAAGGCGTCTATTCAGACCAAATAGAAACGATATTTCCAGTTCGAAAATGTAGTCAAATGCCACAAACTCTTGAATAAAATTAAATCTTTTATTTTAAAATGAATAACAGATAAGAGTTTTTGCCAGAGAGGCTTCCTCAGACCAAATGAATACAAATTAGTTCAGCACACACCTAATATATATGTATAAACATCTTCAATTAAATGATGACATCATAATTGAATAATATATAAGCTGAATTAATGGTTAAGTATACTACATAGTAAAGTAAAAACATTTGATGGGTTCATACTATTTAAAAAAGTTCATACTATTTAATACCAAATGCACCAACATAAAGAAGGTATATGCAAGACAGAAATAAACCATATATAAAAATATGTGTATATAAAGAATAAAAACATTAAAAATTACTTAACAAGCAATCGCCTGTTCTTAAAGGCTGGTTTAAGGGGAATTTTTTCATTTAGACCTGGGTAAATATGTGCCTGAAGTCTAATGATCCAGTTGGTTTAATTTCTTTCTGTGAAATTTCTAACATCCCCCCCCCCCCCTTAGACTGGGTAAATTAATATACAGGACCATAAACTTGAATATATGCATATTATTAGTCATTTAATTGAAGATGTTTATACATATATATTAGGTGTGTGCTGAACTAATTTGTATTCATTTGGTCTGAGGAAGCCTCTCTGGCAAAAGCGCTTACCTGTTATTCATTTTAAAATAAAATATTTGATTTTATTCAAGAGTTTGTGGCATTTGACTACATTTTCGAACTGGAAATATCGTTTCTATTTGGTCTGAATAGACGCCTTGAATGCTGATAATTGTCATCTGCGCAGGGTTGTTCCTGAGCCTCATATACTACTTGACTTTATTTTTTCATTTTTTGCTCAGGAACATTTGCTTCTTTGTTGTGCTAGTTGTTATTTCCTTTATATTTGCATTTATTCCTTGGAGCTACCACAGGAAGACCATGGCAGATTCCATTGACAATTCTGTTGAACTGCCTTATAATCCAGACAAGACGGTAAAGGAAAAATGTTCCACACTCGTTTTTTGAACTGTGTTATTGGCGACGTGAATTCATTGCTACAATTTGAAGCTATGGCCACAGGAAGTGAAGAGGTCCAAGGTACTGTTGATTTTAATGCTTTAAATGAAGCTTTTGTAATACTTGAAACTAATTTTCTGAAGCTTAAATGGCTTCAAATGCAATGCTTTCATTTTGAAGCATGTATCAAGAAAATAATCATACCTAGGGGACTCAGGGTTTTAAAAATGCCATCTACCGGAACTGCTTATCCGGAACTGCTGTATCGTTGGCAGCAACAAAACATTGAGGTGAGCATCAGTTACATGTCTCTTCTTAATTAATTTTTTTCACCTGAAGAGACTAAACTAAAAGATCTTATTAGAAACCAACAAACTGATTTATATAAATGTTATTCTGATGCAATTGTTGAGCCATTAATAGAACGGCTTTGGATAGTGTCTTTTTGTTCAAGAAACGCTTATTAGAACAGAAAAGACACAAGCTTCAAAGAGACACCTATGATTTTTCTCATGGCCAGGTCTTCACTTGGCCCAGGAATGCTGTTAATAACAGGCAAGGCAGTAGTAGAACTGGAAACAGTTTGATGTATGTTCCCATTTCAAACTCTGCTGGTGCTAATTCTGCAGACGTTAGAAAAAGTTCTTTAGACAATGCTATTATAGAGAATGTAGATTATGTTAATAATGGCAATAATGTTATGAGGAATGTTGTTAATAACAATGTGAATTCTGATGTTAATGTAGTTGCAGACGATGAGAACTTGGCTTCTGAATCTAATATAAATGTTTTGGCTGACGCTGACAACTTAATACCTGCTACTATTGATAATGTCACATTAGGGGATGCTAGAAGTGGAGTGAGTAGCACCGAACCTGTACATGAGATCATTCATAGTTATAATCTGCCCTCCACTTCCATCCCTTTAGTTAGTGAACCTGTCATCTGTAGAAAAATTATTTCACATTCTGGTGAAATGCAACATCCTGCCTCTTTCCCAATTACCACCACATACAGAAGGGGAAAGAGTCGCTCTATCAGCAGGGGAAGGCAAAAAAGAAAAGCTTCAGGGGGAGAGCAGAAAGGACCAACATTGAAGAAGATGTGGGAGAAAATAACACCAATTTAGTTTGGAACCTTTCGCACAGACCCCTAGATAAATACGAATTGGAAGTTTTAAACAAAGGCCTTTCTTTTATACCCACCACAAATAGTAACATGACAGATACTATTTTAGATACCAAATTGTTTGCTCGTAACCTTCAATTAAAGCTACTTTTTAATAATGAAGTTAGTAATACTCAATTACCACGATTTTGCAAACCCAGTGTCTTTATTCCTAACTTTCATCCCCTTGTGGACGCATTTTGTAAAATGGTGGAAGATGATATCTATACCATATCCAAGCATCCATGTACTAATGTTAAGAAAGACAATTTAACTCTTGACAGAAAAAAGCCTTACAAACCCTTAGGAATGATAGGAACATTTCAATTAGACCAGCTGACAAAGGTGGTCCTGTAGTGGTGTTAGATAGGGTTGATTACAACCTTTATATGAAGGAAATGCTGAGTGATACTAAGTTTTACACACTTTTACCAGTTCAAGAAATTTATGAATATGTTACAAGGGTATATAATATCCTGGATGACTTGAATAAAAGTGGGATAATTACAATGGAATTGTTTTATTTTTTATGGGTCGAAAATCCCTTAATTCCTACCATCCAAGGCCTGCCGAAGATACATAAAGATCCCACACATGCACCAATGAGAGCCATTGTAGCAGGCAGAGGATGGGTTACTGAGCCTTTGTCAGTATTTATAGAGAAAATGTTGAGACCAGTGGTTGATTTGAATCCATTCATTCTTAGAGATACTAAGCAGTTCCTGTTAGATCTTTATAAGGAAACGGCAAACTTACATGATAATCTTTCTTACTTTTTAGTTACTATGGACGTCAAGTCCCTTTTTACTGTTATCCTTAACCAGCAAGGCATAGACAGTATATATCAGTATTTAACATGTTTCACTGATATTCTGGTTACTAAGGTAGACCTTTTGTGTCTGTTACTGGAAACAGTGTTGGAGAATAAAATTTTTCTTTTTAATAATGAATTGTTCATGCAGAGGGATGGTGCGGCTATGGGCATATCCTGTGCCAATAGCTATGCCAACCTGGTGATGGCCATGTGGGAAAAGAAGAGATTGTTTCCTCTACCTCGATATAAGAAGCATGTTATTTTCTACAGACATTTTGTAGATGACTTGTTCCTTCTATGGACAGGTAATGAGAGCGAGTTAAACATTTTCTTTGAAGAAATAAATTCCCTCACAGACTACCTGAAATTTACCATGACAGTATCATTAAGTAGCATTGCTTTTTTGGATGTTTCTATTGAACGACTAAGTAATGGTAAACTTAATACAGGTGTCTACAGAAAACCCTGTTATAGAAATACATTACTACATAGAGAAAGCATGCACCCTAGATATGTTTTTAATAACATTATCAAAGGTCAAGCCATTCGAGCTTCTAGATTAAATCCAACACATGATGGTTTTGAGAGGGAATTAGCTGGTTTAAAGGAGAGGTTACTTTTTAGGACATATAGAGAAAATTAGATCTCCACTGGTTTTTGGAGTATAGAGTACCTTAGGTCTGACAAAGTGTGTCCTTATTTCTCAGAGAAAGGGAATGATAGGTATATTAATAGATGTAATCCTGTTGGTATTAGTACACTACCACAGAAATTTTCATTATTTTACACACGACTTCCATCAAATCAGAGATATCATATGTAAGCACTGGAATGTCCTGAATGTTGATCCCCATATTAGAGAAATTGTGGGTGAACACCCACAATTTTTATTCAAGAATAAGAAAAATCTGCATAGACTTCTTTGTTATCCAAATACAATGCCCTTTGATAATCATAATAATTATCATTTTTTTTTCTCAAAAAATTTTTTATTAATTATATGAATAGCAAGACAATTAAAAGATTATACATAACAAGAAGGCATAAATGAACATATAACAATTCATCTAGTGATAACAACCTTCATGAGATTTTGATAAGTTATTTAGAAATAAAACATACACCATATGTACACTATATACAAGTTAGGCAACCTGAGAGAAAAAAAAAATATATATATATATATATATATATATATATATATATATATTTAACATTAACTATTTAATATGTTTAGAACCTTTTCTAACACAACCTTTCTAATAGCTTTTTTGGACTTCCACCTAAGTATCTTTGAGCATCAATAAATTTAAAAGCCATTTTCTGGAAAGTAACCCATTTTAATTTAGAACGATCAATCCAATTTTATATTATATAAAGTTTTAGTAATGAGCAAATAAAAATGATAACATGAATATCAACTTTTGAAAGATAAATCAATGGAATATGTAGAATAGCAAATTCCCGTCAACGTGGATTTTGATATCCCATTTTCTGCAGTCTGACTTTCAAAGATGTCCACAATCTGTGAGAAAAATGACAATACCATAGAATATGAAGGAGGTCTGCTTGGGGATGAGAACAGCATGAACACGAAGGGGACTTATTTGGGTTAAATTTGTTTAATTTGATTGGGGTAAAGTAGGCATCATTATTAATCATTAATTGTGTGTATGCTAATTTTTAAAAGGGATAAATTCCTTAGTGTGTCTAATAGCCAGGACTTTCTGAGATTCTGACAATTGGGAATTATAATTCAACCAAACATTAGATAAAAGACAGTTGTGGTCCATCATTAAAGAATTAATTAATTTATATGAGTTTGAGAGCATTTTATCAGATGATGAAAGTATTTTGATAATCGTGTTAAGGTTTTTCAATTGTGAGTCTATGGGGACCAGAGATACAAATTTGTTTTAATTATTGCTCTTAGTTGTGTAAGAATTGGTGAGTAATTCCAGTTTACTTTCAATAACTTACGCCAGTCAGATAAAGGCAAGTCAAGATATTTCAAAACATCTCCTACTTTTAGATTTTTAATTAAAGGATATTTTGTTAAGTTCAAAAGTTTATTGTCCAATAATATATTTGGGTTTAGATGAATTGGCTGAACATGGTGCAAGATCTTTTCTAGTTTACACATTTTGAGTAAGGTTTGGAAATCTCTAATCTTTTGTTTAAATACTGTAGATATATTTTTAATAAATAAAATATCCAGAGAGATAAAGGGAATAGCTTCAGGATTTAAATTATTAGAAATGACATAATTATACCATAATTTTATCCATAAAGAGTGATTTGGATAAGAAGTGTTATTGAAATTAGAGATAGTAAGAAGTTTATTGGATGAGACAATCAAATAATAGAGATAAAGATTAGGTAAACCCAAACCTCCCTTGACCGTTGAAAATGCCAATCTAGAATAGGAAATTCTAACAGATTTAGGGAACCATATGAATTTTGCCAAAGCTTTATTTACAGACTCAAAAAAAATTTTGAAATTATCTGATCAGATGATGAGAATTGGTAAAGAAATTTAGGCAGAATATTCATTTTAATAATGGCCACCCTTGAAAGAAATGAAAGGTTTAGATGCTTCCATCTCTCCATATCAGACAATATAGAGTTCCATAATTTATTAATATTATTTTGAAAGGAAGATTTATTATTGTGTTCTAAATTGATTCCTAAATATTTTATATTATAAGTAAACTGAAAATGATCGTCTGGAAACAAAAAAGATTTGTGTGCTAAATAATTTAAGGGAAAAATATGAGTTTTTGTAGAATTTAAAAGATAGTTGGAAACCAAAGAAAAATAATCAATAGAATTCATTATTTTTCTGTAATCAGATAATGGAGTTTGAAAGTAGATTACTAAATCATCCTAAAAGCAGAGAAATGAATATTAGTATTAAGAATTCTAGGGATGTTATGAAAAGTATTTTGAGTAATAAACAATAGCAAAGGTTCTAAATAAATGTTGAAAAGAAAAGGGAACAATGGACAACCCTGTCTTGTTCCTTTAGTAATCTTTATCGGAGCAGAAAATTGACCATTAATGTATAGTCTAGTAAACATATTCTTGTATAAAACTTTTAAAAAATTTATAAAGAATAAGGGAATATTAAAACATAACATAGTTTGAAATAGAAAGTTCCAACATACTCTGTCAAAGGCATTTGATGCATCTATAATCAAAGCATATATAGGGTTTGGATTTTTCTTAATGAGATGAAGTATAGTCTCTAAAGATAGAGTATTATCCCAAGCATGTCTCTGAGACATAAAACCTGATTGATCTGACGAGATAATTGAGGGTAAGATCCGTTTCAATCTGTTAGCCAGAATAGATGACAGAATCTTAATATCCACGTTAATTAAAGAAATGGGTCTATAATTTACTGGGTCAGATTTATCTTTATTATTTTTAGAATTAGAATGGTTTTGGATGTGTTCCAATGAATATCTGAGATATCATTAACTCTTATATGATTGTAAACTTTAAATAGAAAGGAAGAACTACCAATTTGAAAGTTTTGAAAAATTCTGGAGTAAAACCATCAGGTCCCGGAGATTTACCCAATTTAAGATTATCTATTGAATCCGAGATTTCTTGTACCGATATAGGGTAGAAAGTAGTTTTGCTGATTATCATTAAGTTTAGGGAACTGCAAAGAGTCTAAAAAGAGTTTTGAGTGATTATCTTTAACAGAATTAGAAGAACCTGAATATAACTCAGTGTAAAGAGAGGTGAAAAGTTGAATAATCTCTTCATCAGTATTATATAATCTGTTATTATAAGATAAAGATGTAATATTTGGATTTCTGAAGTTAACTTTAATAATTCTCGCTAACAATTTAGATGGAACCTGGGCCCACTCTGAATATGAAGCAAGTAGCTTTTGTTCAGCTAAGGAGAGGTTATTTTGGTGAAGCAGAATTAAATCTTTCTGACAATCAAAAATTTGTTTTTCTAAAGTAGCATCATAGTTCAGACTAAGATGATTTTCCAACGAAGAAATTCTTGATTTTAAGAATTCCTCTTTCTTAAAGTATTGTTTTTGAAAAAAGCAGCTTTACTAATAAATAAACCTCTTAATCTTGCTTTACATGCAGCCCATTGTATGTCATAAGGAATGTCTGATGATTCAAGACTATTCACCACTTCATTTAGGATTTCTGAAGCTTGTTTGCAAATATCTTCATTTGACAATAAGTTATTATTTAAGGTCCACTTATTAAACATAGTTTTATTTTTGATATTGGGTTTTATGTTCAATTTTAGTGAAATTCTTGAGTGATCCGAAAAGAATCTGGGTTCTGTAGTAAAGTCCACAATATATTTTGAAATATAATCTGAAATTAGAAAGAAGTCTAATCTGGACCACGAATGATAGCACTTAGAATAATAAGTATATATATCATTCTTGTTTATATTTTTAACAGTGCGGAGGGGATCTATTAAATTATATTCTGTCATCAAATCATTTATAGCCAGAGTAGATTGAAGATTATAGGTGACAGTGGAGCGGGAACGATCAATTACAGGGTTTATAACTGCATTCCAGTCACCACCCACTATAATATGATGATCCTTATAGGATGCAAGAATATTGTAAATTTTTAAAATGAACAAATGTTGTGAATTACATGGTCCATATAGATTTAAAATTAATAAGGATTTGTCCAAACCAGCAATAGAAGCGGTAAATAAGCACCACCTCCCCTCATCATCAAATTTCTCATCAATAATATTCCCAATGAATTTTTGTTTAATGATTATAGCTACACCTCTGGAGTTAGATGAGTCACCTGAAGCTATAATCTTTTTGATCCATTTATTTTTTAACTCTTTATTCCAATCAATACGTGAAATATGGGTCTCTTGAATAAAACAAATGTTAGCCTGTGATTTAAAGATCATATGAAATAATAGTGACTTTTTGGCTTTATCTTGAATGCCTCTAACATTCCAAGAATCTAAAATTATGTCAACAGGCATATTCTACAAGTATAATCATTATTGATGCTATAAAAGTGAACTCAAGGTGCAAATCCAACACAACATTAAAAAGAAGAAGAAAAAAATAAAAGAAAAAACAGTCTTTAAGTATTCAAGCAAGTCATCAAATAACATTTGTTGAAAAAAAGAAAAAAGGTTTTTCAAGAACCATGAAATGTATAATAATAACCTTTATCCTAACCCTAGTGCCTACCCACCAATCCCCCTGTGATAAAGGAAGAGCAGAAGAACATAAAATAAACATTGTAATTATAGATAATAATAACCTCAAGTTAGAATACAAATTACTCAAAGGAAGCCTAACATAACATAAAGTCCGAGTAATACTACTAAAAATATATACAAAATTAACTAATTTCAAGACGTCCAACATGCTTAATCCCTACTTCTAATACTAATCTAAAGCTCCTATCCTTAAATTGAAATTTATAGTGATTAAATGTATTTCCTCAAGTATTTCAAGAGAAAGAGAAACAAGTAAATAATAAATAAATCACACTCTGCTTAACTAGAACACTCTATCATAAGAAGTAATACAATTAAAACTGAAAGATATGTAAGATAACATATATAAGTATAACAAAACCAACTGGTAACATTATAATATAAGTAAATAAGCATAGCATTACTGAACTAAAGATAATAGTCATGCACTATCTACTGAACCTTCTTTAGTACTTTAGTGATAATTTCATTAATCAACATGACCATTAGTATGATAAAAGCACTAATACCTGTAGAATGAGTATTTAGTTATAGTTCAAATAAAGCAAAAACAACTACCAAGCAACCATATCTCAAAATGAAAAACAATTCAGTCTGGAGATGCATCTATTAACTAGATAATAATAGTACAGGAACTATTCAAAATGAAATATTATAAGCTGTAAGGTTTTAACACTAGTTAATATACATGAATAAAGTATAATTATATTATTAAATAGTAACTTAAACAGCATCATATATATTGGACTGAATGTACAACAATGTGCATACATATAATTTTAAATCTACTTTTTGAATATTTTACTAATGACTCTGTTAGGTTATGTAGCCATACTATTCTTCTAAGCTATAGATGTAACATAGCAAAACAGCATGAAAAGACAAGGCTTTTAAAGTAAACATTTTGAACATCTAATTAAAACAGAAACAAGCAAGCTAAATGCAGTAAATCTAAGGGCTTAAATATATACATGTAGATTCATCTAATCATATTAAAGATAGTTATTTCAAACCTTTCAAATAAGTAAAGGCTTTCTTAAACATAAACTACTAATCATAAATATCACATCCAGCCTCTGAGAAGAAAGAGAGCAGAGAATAGAAAGAACATGAAACTTTCATATGAACAGGTATACTTTGTAACATTTGTCAAATTAAACATTTCAGTATAATATAAAATATTGTATGAAAAAATATTCTGAATAGGAAAATATGTTCATTTCTTTACACATCCTTTAGAATTTTAATATATAAAACTAACCTGTTCATTTGTTTCCAGAAACATTTTCACTCTGCTTCATGAAAGTAGCAGCTTGCTTTGAAGTCATGCAGACACACTAAAAGTCGCTGAATATATTATGTGACATGAATCTGTTTAAATTTAAAAAGCAACCTTCATTTATGAAGAGAAAACACTTTAAATAATAGCAGATCTATTAAAAAGTTAGTGCTATTGAATACTTGTTGAAAACAAGCAGACTTGTGTATTTGAAACTGTCCTTCTTCCCTCACAAATGATGACATCACCATCCATCTCAGAGAGACTGTAGTGTGCGCATGTTCATGCAGAGCATCAGCTGGAACTCTGAGGGGAAGATTTTCTTGCTAGAATGTTGAGATGGAATGTTTTCCCCTCCAAAAATCATTTAGCTTACACAGAAGGCTGTAACTCAAAAGCTTGTAGTAAAATTAACATATTATCTATTTACACAGCAAGCATATGTGAGAGAAAGAGAAAAAAGTAAATACAGCAATTTAAATGCTTCTTTTAATCCACACAAATCTAACAAGCATATATCCTGTCACTGCACACTGTCACACCAAATCCATCATGTGTAAATTACATGACAAGTTCTTAAGGTAATATAATTATGTCACACCAGAATTACAAATCATGTAACACAAATACTGTCAGATTAAAGAAAAGAAAAGATCAAACCTTATTGTAGTTTTTTAACAGTAGAATATTAAGATACAGTGTCAGGAAGCTTTTTAAATGTTTTAAGAAAAATGTCTTTTGCATCTTTAGGATCTGAACATACAAATCTTTTGTCATTAGCTGTGAAAGACAAGGTATTAGGATATGCCATTCAAAATCTAATCCCTCTTTTTATCAAGTCAGCACAATAGGGGCTAGTTTTTGTCTATTTAATTTGATCTGTGCAGGAAGATCTTGGGAAAATGATAGTTTGTGAGACTTCCATATGAATTGTTTCTTTGTTTTAGCAGTTTCTAGGATCTGGAAAGTGTCTTGAAAGTTTAGTAACTTAGTATAAATTAACCTTGGTGTGGAAGAATCTTGCTTTGTACGCAGTGCTCTGTGTGCTCTCTCTACAATTATAGATTTTGAAGAAGCTTCACAATTTAACAGTGTTTCAAAGATATTTTTAGTCACAGATAACAAGTTTTTATTGTCATAAGATTCAGGTAAACCACGAATAATGATGTTATTTCTTGACTCCTGGCTTCCAGATCCAATATTTTAGCTTGTAAATCTGAAACAGTTTTATCTCTAGATTTAAAGTCACTTTCCAATAAGTCTGTTTTAACCTCCAAAGCTAAGATTTTATTTTCAATAGTAACAATACTATCGTTTATTTGCTTTAAAGATTTACTAAAGTCTGCAAACTGTTCTGAAAAGTTTTGTATAGCACTTTGGATTGGTTTTAATGCTATTTTTAGTTCTTCTAAAAGGAAATTTGAGCCATTTAAATCTTTATTACTTACATTAAAAGTTTCTGTAGGTTGTCTAGATGATTTCAGTCTTTTTGAACCTGAATCTTTTTCAGGAGAGAGCATTGAAGTATATTTGGCCTTTATAGGCTGAGTCTCCATGGAGTCAGATTTTGTAGCCATGCCCAGAAATGGAATGCAGTCAACAGGATACCAGGAACCAGGAACAGACTGGAGCAGTAGGAGTCCCAGCAGCAGAGAGACCAAGAATGTTCTGAGGTAAAATAAATCCCAGGATAATAAGTCCAGAAGAAAAAATAATCCAAATGCGTAGAAAAAGATTTATAAAATCTTTTAGTATAAAAATTTGAGGAAAAAGGTTGATGTAAAGTTGTAAAAAAAAACAAAAGTTAAATAGCTGTGAGGAGCTCAGAGAGTAAGGACTAGACTAGTCGGCGACCATCTTGGAATTAACCAATAATTATCATGATATAGGCACTAGTCCTTGTAATAAGTGTAATTTTTGTTCCTACATATGTGATTCTAATATGTTTGTTCACCCCATTACATCTCAGCTTTACATATTTTATATTGTTACTAATTGTAACTCAGAACATGTTGTCTACCTTGCTTTATGTTCATCCTGTCCTACCTTCTATGTCGGTAAAACTGATAGAAGGCTTAAGGACAGGGTGAGGGAACATCTATACCAAATACGTATTAAATCTAATACTAATGCTCTATCTAAACATATTTTAGAGACTAATAATATACATGCATTCAAGTTTATGGTCCTGTATATTAATTTACCCAGTCTAAGGGGGGGGGGTGTTAGAAATTTCACAGAAAGAAATGAAACCAACTGGATCATTAGACTTCAGGCACATATTTACCCTGGTCTAAATGAAAAAATTCCCCTTAAACCAGCCCTTAAGAACAGGCGATTGCTTGTTAAGTAATTTTTAATGTTTTTATTCTTTATATATACACATATTTTTATATATGGTTTATTTCTGTCTTGCATATACCTTCTTTATGTTGGTGCATTTGGTATTAAATAGTATGAACTTTTTTGAATAATATGAACACATCAAATGTTTTTACTTTACTATGTAGTATACTTAACCATTAATTCAGCTTATATATTATTCAGTTATGATGTCATCATTTAATTGAAGATATTTATACATATATATATTAGGTGTGTGCTGAACTAATTTGTATTCATTTGGTCTGAGGAAGCCTCTCTGGCGAAAGTGCTTACCTGTTATTCATTTTAAAATAAAAGATTTGATTTTATTCAAGAGTTTGTGTCATTTGACTACATTTTCGAACTGGAAATATTGTTTCTATTTGGTCTGAATAGACGCCTTGAATGGTGATAATTGTCATCTTAACCCTTGTTGTTCCTGAGCCTCATATACTACTTGACTTTAGTTTTTCATTTTTTGCTCAGGAACATTTGCTTCTTTGTGGTGCTAGTTGTTATTTCCTTTATATTACCATATATTAAGTTTTAGTTTAGGTATTCATTTTGATCCTCTGTTTGTTGCTTATTATCACAGGTGATCCTGACAGTGGAAGTGTAGGACTCTTACCACCTGATGTCAGAGTACTGGCAGACTCTGATGATGATGGTGGCCAAACAGAGGCACAGTCAGGGGATACAAAGGTTGAATTTGTCACTGAGGTTGACATTCAGCCACTCCCTGTATTTCCATCAGACAAAGCCAGTAGGCCTATGCATACCTATTCCAGTGAGCCCTCAGATATTGGACAAATGGAGGGTGACACACTTGATCAGGCTATTGTGGTTACTAAGGCTTCAGTGTCAGCTGATGCTGGCCGTAACCAAAATGTGGGTGAGATGCCACACAGGAGGGTTGTTACAGGTGCATGTAGGAGGCCTGCTGTCCACCCTCCACCTGATCCTGGTGTGTGTTTTTGTGCCATTCAAACGTTTTTGGCTATTATGGAGCTGTAGGCACATTCCAATAGGGTCTCCAAGGACATGCTTAGGGTTGTGAATGTTCCACAGGCTGACATGTGTGACTGCCTCCACTGTGTGGCCAGGTCAATGGATTGGATAAATGACACAATGGAACAGGTAGTGTCTGTGATGGAACATCTGCTAGGAGGGGGAAGGCATCCATGTGTGTGAACGTAGGTCAGCAGCAGCATCTGATGCTAACGAATGTGGCTGTGCCCAATCATTCTGCTAAAGTGGCACTACTTCCACTGCTCCATCAGTGATGGAGGTGTCCACATCCAGACGTGGTAGGCCATGGGGTCATGTTCCTGGGTGTACTCATAATGAGAGTTCATCCAGCAGACAGTCACATTTAGGTAGCAGCAGTGCCTCTGCACATGGGCATGGATGTGCCAGTGCAACTCCTGGTGGAGCTAGTACTGGCAGTCAATGGTGACAGTGATGAACTGTTACCAATACCATGCACAGCTCACACCTGTCCAACATACCAGGACATAGAGTTAGCACAGAGCTTGGCTGTGTTATTGCAGACACTCACACATGTCTCACCTCAAGTGCCCGTACAGACACACACACACACACACACACACACACACACACACACACACACACACACACACACACACACACACACACACACACACACACACACACACACATATATATATATAACAGTTATGTGGGTTAGTCATGAGCCTCACCACTCATTTAGTCTCAGTGGCCATTTGATATTTTATCAAAATTTCTGCCTGCCTGTCTTTCTTTCTCACAAGCACTCACTACATTTTGTGTCAGCCTTGCCCCCCCCCCCCCACAACACCCTGCACAAATGATGATAATTGTGCCATATCCTTGATATTTTATCTTTTGGATTCAGGGATACATAAGTATTTTCTCTGATGCCCAGGGTCCACAGCTGACTGACTGTTTAGTATATATGTGTTTGTGATGCTCTTTTGAAAATTGTACTGCTTTTTGTAATTTGTGAACCTTTGATGCATGAGGCCTATTAGATGATAGATAACACAGTTAATGCTGTCACATATTGATGATAGATAACACATTTAATGCTGTCACATATTGATGTCATTGTTGTAAAAATCACCCACCTTCTACTAAGTCACATTATTAAGTAACAGTATGCAAGGATAATGGTTGACGTCCTTGCCTTATAAACATAAGGTACAGGGTTTTATTCTGATCTTAAGTTATTGGCTAGGCTTAAAATGGCCTTTCAGGGCAGTTAGCCTACTATTCAGCTATGAATCTATTTGTGCTCATAGCCATTTATTTTCCTATTCCAAGTTCAACACTCACCTTGACAGTTCACCAGTTAGAAGAGTTTTAATTCGGGGCTGACTCTGTGTCATGCTAGTAGTACACAGCCATTACATGGGTAAGTAAAGGTTGTGAGCATTGCCTTGCATCAGTGTTAGTGTATGTATGTGCATAGGATGAAGGTTTTAACCCCTTAGGTGGTGTGCATGTGTGCTCTCCATTGCCTCTTGGCCAGGGCGAGGGCATATTGTGCACACCTACATCTATCTACATCTACCAATACCCACAGCAGCTGGTGGTTCCCCTTCTGACTTCTCACCTGAGTGTAGCTGTGGTGACCTTGCCAGTGGTGGTGAGATGTGTTCCCCTTCCCCTTGTTGTTCTCTCTGAAGCTGTTTTCTGAGGATAATATTGTGAAGCATGGCATAGAGGGTGAAAATTTCAGCACATGTACAGGGATTGTATTGTAGGGCTCCCCCGATGTATCTAGGCACTGGAAACATGACTTCAGCAGCCCAAACACATGCTCTAAGATATTTCTTGTTTGAGCATGTGCCTCATTATAGTTTTCTTCAGTCGGTGTGTATGCATTTCTGAAGTCTGTCATCAGCCATGGCTTGAGTGCATAACCTGCATGCCCCAGTAAATGACCCTTTGGGATATCACCGCTAGAAAACCTCTGATAGAGTTGAGAGCTGTTCCAGACATGGGAATCGTGGTAATTGCCTTGGTTGCCAGAAAACACATTCAGGATGATTCCCTTAATGTTACACACAACCTGGCAGTTAATGGAGTGGAAGCCCTTTCTGTTTATGTATACCCTTTCCTGTTCCCCAGGTGGTGCTTTGATTTCAATGTGTGTGCAGTCAATGACACCCAAGACTTCAGGGTAGTATGCTACAGGGTAGAAATCCTGCATAGTTGTAGGTCTGTCCTCAGGTGAATGGGGGAAATGTATGTTGTCACTGGCATGTTGCAGCATAGGATTCAGGAGATGATGTAAGATCCTGGATGTTGATACCTGTGACTTTTAGTGTGTCTCTATCCACCCTGTAGCTCTCTACAATTTTAACTTCATATAGACCCTGATGAGTTAAACAGGGTCTAAATACCATTCTCCTTCATGGCCTAGGTCTATTAGCAGCTATGGTAGCATAGATGTGGGCCTATTGCACATACACATATACAATAGCAACAGCATCGCCTAATATTGTTTCTGCGTAGAGTAGTTTCTATGGCTGTATTCCAATCGTTTTTTGGAATTCGCAGGCAAAACCTACACTGAGTCTACAGAATTGTTTTATAGTTTGTTGAATAGCTGCTCCATCTTGGATTGACTGGTTAGCATACAGTTCAGCTGCTTATGCATTAATTAGCATACCATGATGTTTACTGTATTTGCACAGCTCTTCATGATGTGTAGAGCTGCTTCTGAATACAAAATATGGTGCAACACACATACGGTTTTAGTGCACCAAGTAGAGTGCATTGTACCCATGAACTACCACATAGGCAGCAATCTACTTAACACCAAATGTGTGATAAGAGATCTTGGGACTCAGGTGGACAGTAGTCTCTCCTTTGATAGTCAGGAAGTCCTTCTACATGACACACCTCATCATCAAAGGGTTTTCATCCAGGAAAAAAGAGGTCATTGTTCCCCTCTACTAGACCCATTATAGAGTACAATGCCCCTTTTGGAATGTACTGCACAAGACATCTGCAGCAGCTGGAAAGGCCACAGAAGTACCTCACAAAGAGAATTACTGGCCTCAAACAAATGCCCTACACTAACCGTCTCAAAAAACTCCAGCTTTACTCCATAGCATATTGCCTACTCCAAGGTGATCTCTGCCTAACATATAAAGCTATGTCAAACCCAGAGCTGTTGGACATGCTACACCTAAAGAAATCCCAATCCCTCCAAGCTACATGCTCTAGGGACCTAACCCTTGTCACCACAATAAACAGGACATGCTGGAAAGATAGATTCCTGTCCCAGAGACTTCCCATACTCTGGAACAGGCTACCTATCTATGTCAAGCAAAGCTCTTCATTAGCACTCTTCAAGAAAAAATCTTGATGAGTGGATGGGAAATAGGAAATACACCCCGGGGATCACTTCTGTGTCTCTGCTCGACAGTGGCACAGGAAAACAACTTTCTTGGGTGGAATAAGCCAGGGGATCTTGTTGGCTAGGCTTACGTAGGCCCTTGGGCCAATAGCCTAGTACCTACCTATGAACCTATAAACCTATGAACCCAGCCCAAAGGTTTTCAAACTCTTTACATACATGACCAGCAAATGTTCCTGCTTTAAAATCTTAAACCAGCATCCATATAATCCCCCATCCAGGTGATGTCATAAAACCATGTCTTTTCACTGCATTCAAAAGAGACATTCTTAGTCAAGATGGATTAGCTAGGCAAGTAGTTCTTGTTAGAGTTTGGATATATACTGGCTTTGCAGGCTTGAATCTCATGTTCTCCAATATGTGTTGAAAGATGTTAAAACCTCTATGTAACACTAAAAAAATATGTAGGGTGATTATCTAACATTCTTTATGAATAAATTGTTTAGCAACTGTTCTGAACAGTGCATATCACAGTTGTTTGAGGAATATATCTTTCATATTTTCTGTTTTCAGGCAATAAAGACTGGACCAGGAACTGAGCTCTGTTAATCAAGCGGATGCACAGGCTTGAGGAGCACAGGGAGAGAGGTATGTTGATTACTTTTTCTTTTTTATGAAATGACATGAATTTGATACTTTTTATGTCTGTATTTTTCACAATAACATGTATATTGATTAGAATGCAGGAATACCATTATGCATCAGTAAGGTAAGTGAAATTATCATACTACAGCCGTGCTTACAACTGTGATTGGAATCAAACAATGTTGAACTATCTAGTAGCATTAAGCCTTTGTTTCAGCATACAGCTTTTGAATTGTACTCCACAATCTAAATAACAGTTGGGTAGGTACATGTATCACACATATTGTTAAGCTGGTTCTTTTATATACAAGTGCTAGTACTTTGTTTTTTCACAGAGCAGAAACAAGCTATGAAGTTTGGATTTTATACATTTTCTTTGTGGTTCTCAGCAGTTGATTGCCTGGATTCTTTTGTGGACTTGTTTTTTTTTTTTATATAATGCCTGCTTTGGTATGATTGTATGTGGGGGGTGTTTTCCAGTAATTGATGTATTGTGCATAGCCTGCTTATTCACAGACTGAATGTGTGTCTGCTGTATCAGTGTTTGCGCTATTGTTGGCACACTGTGTGGTGGCATACCCTTCAGTTTGACATTGGTATTGCATCTGCCTACAACACCTTAGGTGTTTTTGTTAAAACACAATTATAACCCAGGTTTACTGACAGTTGTGCAGATAGACATTTCTTTGCAGCAGTTCAACATTGGTATTGCATCTGCCTACAACACCTTGGGTGCTTTTGTTACAACACAGTTATAGCCTATGTTTACTGGTACTTGTCAGATATATATTTCTTTGCAGCAGTTCATAATCAGCAATTACCATCAGGATGTTTGCATTTTGCAGGCTACTGTTTGGTACTAATTTTAGGTAGATAATACATACAGTTGTACACATACAATACTGTTAGTACAAGATATATTACATTCTCATATGTCACAAGCTGTGGTGATTCAACATATAAAAGATTTGATACTGTTGTATTCATTATATTGATGTGTGTTCAGCCAATTATCATGCTGCCTGGCTCAGATGTTTGTCATATGGCTTGCCTATTGTCCACAATATTGTCATATCACTTTCTCCTCATTTTAACAATGACATGTTTAACAATGCTGTTTAATATCTTTATCAATAATCTTCACTCTATTATTCCTAATGCCAAAATCATCCAATATGCAGATGACTCTACACGTGTCTGCTCTGCCTCTAACCTCTCTGAACTCCTATCTAAAACTCAGACTGCCTTCTCAACTACTGAGATCTGGATGTGCCAAAATCACCTTTCTCTCAATGCTAACAAATCTAAAATATTGCTATGCATTCCCTCAAAATCTTTCTCTGTTGATAAAAATTCCTTCCAAGTCCTTAGCCAAAGAAACTCTCTGATCGAAGTTGTTCCTTTTGCCAAACTACTCGGTGTAACTATAGACGAACACCTCAAGTTCGACATCCATATTCAGCAAAATATAAAGAAAACCTACCAAAAACTAAGTATGCTATACAGGAACAACCATTTCCTCTCTACTTCTACCAGGCATACTCTGGCCTCCTGTTACCTCCTTCCCTCCCTTCTGTATGGTGCCCCACCACTAACTAACCTATCCTCTTCCATCACTTCCAAACTTGAAAGCTGTTATAACAAAAGTTCTAAATTTGCCACCAAAGCCAAACATTCCACACATCACTGTGTTACCCTCCAATCCCTCAACTGGTTAGAATTCACAAATTACCTGGACTTCCTCCAGCTCACTACAGCACATAGACTATTATTTAATCCAACCAAATGCCCAGTTCTAACCAACATCCTTCCCCCATACACCCCAAACAGAACTCTCAGATCTGAACACCAAAACTTGATTACTATCCACAAACCTAAATATCCTGCTGGACAACTTCTCCTCTCCTTCTCCTTAGGTAAGAAATGGATTTCTCTCCCTTCCACACTAAGGATAATGTCAAATACAAACAACTTCAAAACACAGCTTTACACCTACCTCTCCTCCAAATGGAAATGCAACTGCATTCTCCCTACCTAGAACTCTTTAACAAAAGCCCCTGGGAGGGTATCCTCCTGAGTTCCTAAGCACTTTATAGCTGGCTATAACCTTCTATAGCTAATTCCCATACGATCTCTCACACTCTGTAAATATTGTAAATAGCTTTTGACTTTGACTTTAACTGTGTGAATTTGTTAAAATGTATCTGCACAATATTTTTCCATTATGGGCAATATTGCTCACACTTTGTATTTGATATGTATTTGCAGTTGTACCCGATTTTTATTGGACTGCTATCTTTACTGTAATCTGTTTCATGGAGCTTTTAGCCCTGGGTCTCCACTGAAAACAGGCTCTCTGGGCCCAGTGGACTTCCCCGGTAATCAAACTGGAAATAAATAAATAATGTGGTGGCTGTTCATATGAATCATTACATGCATACAGTACTATCTCTAGATTTAAACATTCATACATTTTTACAATGCTAATGACCCAGGTGGGTGTCTCTAATCTTATACAAGTTTTCACAAAAGAATACTGATGTCCTGTTTATGAAAAGGACATTAGGGGCCAAGCATTTATAAGGTACATCTGCCCATAATGGATATGTGTCAGTCCCTGTGCAAATTTTCATCATTTTCATATTAAGTTCTGCTATGATCTTCAGGGAAATGTTCTGCATGACAGGCATTTGCTTTTCTTTTCTGCTGTGTTTTGCAATTAATCCTGACAGAGCATGGGACAAGTGGACATTCTCCTATCAGATGATGACGAGAGCATGCCTAGCCATTGCCAGAGTCTTCTGATGATAACTGTGATGGTGATGATGACAATGATAAGGAAGCTGGATCCACCCCTGCCAGAACCATCATGTCTGCAGCCCAAAGTAGATGATGCAAGAACTGGAATAGAGACGATTGTTGGGAGAAGATCCGGAAGGTTGTGACCGATGTGTTCTGAACACAGGTGGTGGACATGATGGGGACATTCTTCCAGGATATGGCACAGGCTATGGTAATACATTCAGGGAGATAGCTCATGAGGTAATTTGTGAGTCGCAGCCCCATCAGCCTAGTATTGTCTGCTCCACTTGTGTTATGCTGCCAACATGCTGATTGCCGTATAATTGATTGGGCTGTATATGCACCCTTGTGTATGCATACCATGCAGCTGTCATACTTATGTGTTATTGTCATGTGACATTTAATTCTGTTTCAATGTGTGCATGACACATATTAACACAGACATGCGTGAATGGGCATGCCTTTGTTGAAGGTTGGGCGTCGAGCTGGCAACTCGGCACCGGGAAAATCTACTGCCAATCATTAGCTGACCAGAGTTCCACTGTGGCGACCCCTAAAAGCCAAAAGACAACAACAACAACAACACTTTCCTCCACATTCAGCTCTCCGTGCATTGTGGTAGTTAACCTACAGCTGCAAGACATCGCCTGTAAACATGTGTTTTACTGGGGCAAATGATAGTCAGCATATGTTGTCCATAGTCCATCACTAACACTGTGGTATGGCTTGGAATTGTGTATTACCATAAAATGTATGTCCAACAGAAGGACATGTCATTTCACATGCTTATTCTTTAACAGTACATTATGCCATGTTTGCTGTATCTTACATTTCCCCATCCCTTACTTATTCATATAAGTTCACACCTTCTGCAAATTGTACACATTAACTGATTGTACATATGTGTGTGCATAGCTGGATCCATACTGACACACATTTGTACCTTTGACGTGAGCATTCACTAACTTACCACTGATGTGCTGTAATGATGCTCACAGGAGTGTCGTCTGCTCAGTAGTGAGCAGAATGGCTAACATACACCTGTATTTGTTTATTTGACATTTGCATTACACTATATGTGTATGCTCTTCAAGTTCTTAGCTTGCTTATCTATGCATGTTGATGTTACTTGATTGCATATTACTGTGTATGCGTGTTTTATATATGGACAGTTCTATGGACAACAGCAATGATTCTTCCTATGTGACATACATTTTCCATTTGGTTAAATGTATTTTGGTCTGGCTTCTACAGCATCCTGTGTGCTGTACAGATGCATTTGCAGTGTGTTAACTTACCTTGTCTAGCTGTTCCCTAATGTGGGCCCAGGTCATCCAACTCCCTCTCACCTTCATATTTCCCTATTACATTTTGCAGATATGTTTGCTTTTGTTGCAATTATTGACCATTGCCATGTATTAGTTTGACAAAGTGAACATCTGCCAAATGTACGGCCTTTTTACAAAGCAGGACGTCTGCACACAAATCACTGACTACTGCTTGCAATACATCCTTGTTCTTATTATACTTGTGTGTTAACCAGTGTACTTTGTTGATATCCAGGTGCGCAACCTGCAATATTTATTAAGCTGTGTTGTTATATTTACATGTCATTGGTGTGTGCATGTGTATTGACCTTGATTTCATGTACAGTCCATTGAGCCCAATGACAGTCATACACACACATCTACACCAGTATGTTGCCTTTGACACTGTGTGTGTATAACTTACACACATTTGTTTGGAATGCATACACCTATTTGTGTATGTGACAGCCATTTGTTGCTTTTCTGCAGTACTTCTGTTTGGCATTGTGATTAGTCGTTTGGCTTATACATGTACAGTAGTAGATTTGTTTGTGTCCTCTGCTGGAGTTATCTAGGATTGTTAGACCTGCATTTGTTCCTCTGTGATGTTGCTTGGCTTATACTTGCACTGCTGATGGGTTACTTCAATATGTGTTTATTTATCCAATTTGTACTGTGATCTTAATTTATTACCCTCCAACACACATCTACCATTGGTCATACACATCCAGGTATGACTGCCACACAGTCTGAAAAATGCTGTAATGTGATAGTGAATAGGTACATATGTTTTTTCTGTATTTCACCATGGCTGGTATGCATCCCCACCCTGTTTTACAACTTGTCATTGCCTGTTTGTGCAGTGTGCCATCTGTCTAACTTACCTGTCCTTAATGTTTTTGACAACCTTTGTCTGTCTTATGTTGTGATATTTGTTCTATGGGTATACCTGCTGCGATGTCTTTTTCCCTCCTCTTTCCTTATGTTTACCTTTCCTTCTATTCTTTATAAAAAGGGACACACACACACACACACACACACACACACACACACACACACACACACACACACACACACACACACCCCATGCCCCTCTGACTTTACCTCATATTTTCCTATTCCAAACCCCTCTTGTGTGTCCATCTTATTCAGCCATACGTCTTCTTTGCAACTTCTTTTCTATCTCTCACTTTCTTTGGGTGTGTGCATCAATTGTGTTCCCCACACAAGTCCCAAACCCATTGTTAGCAAACATCTGTAGTGATGTGGCAGTGATTGCCCTTCACCTGTATTCATTTTTTATTACAAATTTTATGGTTTGCATCAGAATCCATAAAAGCAAGCAGGCATTTTTTATTTGCACATATCTTACAGAGATATCTGTAGTTGTCATTCAGTTTACTGCAAAGATTGCTGACAATATATGTTTCAAATGGCATTGGAGCTTTGAAGCAAGTAGTTTTTGTTAGTGAGTGAATTACAAAAATATCCATAGTTGTCTGTAATGTTTCTGGGCAAATTTATGAAATATGTATTATGAATGCCACCCTGTTTACACTGGGATAGCAGTTATATATGTAGATGTCATTAACCTTACTTTACAGATTCTGCTTTATATATATATATATATTTACATGTCTGTATGACTATCAGGATGCTTGAATTGTGATCATTTTTCCTTAACTTTAATAAAAAACACAAACCACCACGATTCTCCAAGTTTCAGGCTCACATAAAATAAACAAGCAAACAATTCCTAATAAAAAACACAAACCACCACGATTCTCCAAGTTTCAGGCTCACATAAAATAAACAAGCAAACAATTCCAAGTACACAAGTGAACCCAAAAAGAGCAGACTGCTCCAGTTCTTCAAATCTCTTTATTCACAAAGGTATGAGCACTTTCGCAGGTTATACTGCTTCATCAGATACAAACAAGAATAAAAAAGACTGCATTAAATACTCTAATAAACAAATCACATGATGCATTTCACATAACTCTAAAAGAGACACAGTCCTAACAATAGATAGCATTATGAGGGTTGGGAGGGTGGCCTAATGGTTAAGGTGTTTGCCTTACAAACACGAGTTTCAGGGTTTGAGTCTCACAAGGGATAATTTAGCTAGGCTTAAAATGACTCGCAAGGGCAGTTAGCTTAGTACTAATCTATGAATCTATGCACACTAATTAAAAAATAAATAAAAACAATATGTCTAACATGAGTATAAACTCCTTTTAAAACAATAGCTACACAAATACTCTATACTAAGTACTGCTGCTTCATCTGCGTAGGTGCCTACTCTTTAGTTTAGGTTTAATGGGCACCCTGTCATTCAACCTATGCCCATAGTCACATCTGAAACTGATTATCCATTTGGCTTCAAGTTGTTCAGTAGTATTTCTAATATCACCACATCTGGCACTCTCAAACACTCTACCAATAGCTATAAATAAAAATGTATGTGTCAAATCTGTCTCCAAGACATGCTTAGAAAGGGCACTATTTTGACTGCCCTTACTAATCTAATAAACATGTTCTTTTATGCGATCCCGCAGGGCTCTATCTGCTTTCCCAACATAAAATTTAGCACACACTGTGCAAGAAGCTAAATAAATTATGTGTTCTGAACTACAGGTTGCATATATATTAAATGTATATTCTTTTGATCAGGATGTAAAAACACGTTGGTAGTATTTATATACTTGCAAGCAGCACATTTGCCACAGGGAAATGTTTTCTTTTCTACTCTCTCAATTCTATGCGTTTTAGGGTAGCAAAGACGGTTCTTAAAGGATGTAATCTTTTTATATATAAACCTTGGTTTGGTATCTAAAATTCCCATAAGACTTTCATCAGTCACTAGAATTTTTCAGTGTCTCTCAATAACTTTTGCTTTTCATTTATTTTTTTAAATATATTTTACACTTCTAAACAGCAGAAGCACTGCTTAGTGAGGGTAAAATAATGGCGGCTGTTTCATTTTCTCAGTCCGAGCTCCACGGCAGTTTGATATGCCATGAAGTTTATCTAGTCACCAAAGTCAGGAGTGGGTAATTTGCATGCCTGCTGCCTTTCTTGGATGTAATACCCATTTCTTAGGCTCCCTTTCTGGAATCGAACCTTGATTCCCTGTTACCCATGGTCACCATGGTAGGCACAGATAGTACCATCGAAAGTTGATAGGGCAGACAATCAAATGTTGCATCACTGCTACAAGGGCATGCGATTGGCAGACTTGTTTTTCAGCAGGCATTACTTGCACATTAATACCCTGCTGGAGAACATTTGTTCTCCAGTCAGAGTGCTGATGTACAGTTTGCCCATTCTCTAAACAGATTTAAGACTCTATCATCCAGGCAATCACTTGAAGTTGATTTGGGCTGGAGTGTATGTGAGTTGATCCATTCTGTGAAGAAGCTTCTGGTAACTGTCCCTGGCTTGTCCATTTCCAAAAGAAAGGAGAACTACTGTTGCCTGGGCCAGAAGAGAGTCAACACAATGATAATGGGGTATTCCTTCTGAATATTCAGAAGTTCCCTGGGTATCAGTGGAAAGAGTGGAAAAACAAACAGGAGGATTCCTATCCAAGGAATGAAAAAGGTATCTGTCATCTAAGCCTTCTTGCATAGAGTCCTGGAGCAGAATCTTGCCAGCTGATTGTTCAGAAAGAAGGCAAATATGTCTACTTCAGAAACTCCCCAGAAATGGATTAAATCTTGGAATACCCACTGATCTAGTTTCCTTTCATGAGAGCCTGTCCTTGTCCAGTTCAGCTGGTCTCTGCCACACAGTTTTGTTCTGAAGGAATGTTGGATGCATGTAGAGTGAGACTGTGCTGGGAAGCTATATCCCAAGCTAACATGGCTTGTCTGCAAAGGGGGTAAGATCTGATTATCCCTTGCTTGTTGATGTACCACATGACTGTGGTATTGTCTGCAACAACTTGAAGAGATCCAGTGGACCAAAGATGATTCAGAGTTGAGTGCCCTGATCAGGGCAAGCATTACTTTTATATTTATATGCTTGCATCTGTCCTTGGTGTCTCACACATCTTGCACTTTTATCCTTCCTAAAACTGCTCCCTAAGCAAAGTAGAAGGTATCTGTGGTGACTGACTGCTTTGAAACACAGAGAAAAAGGCAGACCTGGATTTTGGGAAATTTGCTGTCTACACCAACTGATCTCTCTTCTGACAAACCCCAGCACTGGGATTTGAATAGACAAAGGATGTTGGTGCTGGGACCAAGGAGACTTCAGATACCATTGCATCTTTCTCGGGGAGTCTTGCCAAGGGTATCATGAGAATCACAGATGGTATGAAGCCCAAACTCCTGAGGTATTCCCTCACAATAACTAAACTCTGAGTGAAAAAACATAGAAATAGATCTAGAGATCGATTTTCTTTTCTGTGGACGAAAAACTCTTTGAACTGAGGTGTCTAGTTGACACCCCAGGAACACAATCCTGTGTGAAGGAGTCAAAAAACATTTTTTTGAATGTTCTCTTGGAATCCCAACTTGTGTAAGAGATCTGTCACCCAAGTGAGATTCCTGACACTTTGAAAAAGACTGCAAAGATAATAAAGTAATCTAAATATGGGAAGATGTGGATGCCATGTAGCCTATAATTAGCTATAACTGGAGCTAGTCACTTTGTGAATACTCGTTGTGCAGTGGATAGCCTAAAGGGTAAAGAAGAGAGCTGACAATGTGATCCAGACACACAAAACCTCAAGAAACTCCTGAAGTCTGGATAAGCATCACATACCTATTCATCCAGACTTCAGGAATGTGATGATAAGCAACTTTTGAATCTACTGTTGCCTAGAAACTTAAATGAGGAAGAAGAGGTAACACGTTGTTTGAATTACAGCATTTTGAACTTGAGCACTATCACAAACCAGTTTAGCAAAGAAAGATCTAGAAATGGTCTCTAAACATCTTTTTTTTACACTAAAAACATCCATGAATAAAAGCCTTTTCCCAACCTGGGAAGGAGGAACTGGTTATATCACTCCCTGGGACAGATTATGTTGAATAACAGGGGGAAACAGAGGAGTTTGGTCTGGTGGCTGAAGAATTACTCCCTGGAAATGAGGGATTCCCTTCCACTTCGATCTGTAACCTTGATGAATGGCGTTCAGAGCCCAATTGTTTGAAGCTCTATGTTGCCAAAGAGAAAAGTGGAGATTCAGAGTTTGTAGAAGGGAAAAGGGACTGCCTGGGTGGGATGAGGGAGTTGGTAAAGGTCCCTTAACTAGTCATTCTGATTTGTTGGACTGTCCTTGGTGGCAGGTTCCTGAATTCTTTTTGGAACCCCCCTGTCATTTCTTCTTAAATGACTATTTACCCACATTTTGTTTAGGCTGATTATTTCATTTGTTGCTGAGACTGGATGAAGAGTTAGACAATCCCTTAGAAAATTTGGAAAATGAGTGCTGAAAAATCTTAGAGATTTCTTTTATTAAGTTACACCCCTTCGTCACACTTTTTGATGACCTCTGCAGCAGAGGATGCAAAAGTAAATCTCTATCCAAAGGAGAAGTTAAAATCTAATTTTCACATCATCTGCTGGTTCTGAGAACATGGCCAGGAAAATTCCTCAAAACAATACCAGTAGCTATAGCTTTAAATTTCGTAAGCAGACAAGTACAATAAAACAATACATTTTTAATGTGAAAGGTTTTTGCTCAAAAGGAATAGCTCAAACCAAATGTCAGTTCTTGAAAGCCCAAAGAGGAGTTCTGTCTTCAACAGCAAGAAAGTTCTGAAGGGCTTAGGTTCATAGGTAGGTACTAGGCTATTGGCCCTGGGGCCTATACAAGCCCAGCCAAAAAGGTACCCTGGCTTTTGCCACCCAAGAAAATTATTTTCCTCTGCCACTGTCAAGCAGAGCCACAGAAGTGATCCCGGGGGTGAATTTCCTATTTCCCATCCAATCATCAAGATTTTTCTTGAAGAGTGCTAATGAGGAGCTTTGTTTGATATAGATAGGTAGTTTATTCCAGAGTATGGGAAGTCTCTGGGACAGGAATCTATCCCTCCGGCATGTTCTGTTTATTGTGGTGACAAGGTTTAGGTCCCTAGAGCATGTAGCTCAGAGGGATTGGGATTTCTTTAAGTGGAGCATGTCCAACAGCTCTGGGTTTGACATAGCTTTGTATGTTAGGCAGAGATCACCTCTGAGTAGACGATATGCAATGGAGTAAAGCTAGAGTTTTTTGAGATGGTCTGAATAGGGCATCTGATTGAGGCCAGTAATCCTCTTTGTGAGGTATTTCTACGGCCTTTCCAGTTGTTGTAGATGTCTTGTGAGGTACATACCAAAGGGGCATTGTACTCTATAATGGGTCTAATGAGTGATGAGTACAGGGGAACAATTACCTCTTTTTTTCTGGATGAGAAAACTTTTGTGATGAGGTGTGTCACGTAGAAGGATTTCCTGACTACTGTGGTGATGTGATTATCAAAGGAGAGACTACTGTCCACCTGTGTCCCAAGGTCTCTTATCACACTTTCAATGTTAAGTATACTACCGCCTATGTTGTAGTTCATGGGTACAGAGTTTTTACCAAAGGGAATGACAATACACTTTTTGGCATTGAGCTTGAGGCCATGGCTTTGACACCAGGCATCTGTCTCAGTGAGGACCTTTTTTAGGATGTCCACATCATTAGGAGTTTCAATTATGGCTCTTAGTTTGCAGTCATCTGCAAACTTCATTAGCCAAAGACGTTCTGTGTTAGCCTGTACTTCAGAGAAGTAGATACCAACAGGAGAGGACCCAGGACTGAACCCTGTGGTACTCCACTTGTCACTGGTCTGAAGTCGGATTTGGAGTCTGTTACTTTCACAGTGTGGGTTCTGTCAGTGAGCCAGTTGGCAACCCATCTTGTAACATAGGGATTTATACTTAGTTTAGTGAGTTTATCTATAATTCCATGGTGTCGGAAGCCTTGGCAAAATCTAGATAGGCTGTGTGAACCACCTTACCCTCGTCTACGGCTTTGGTGACTGCTTCAAAGAAGTCTATCAGGTTTAGGAGACATGATCTGCCTTTTGCAAACCCGAACTGGGTGGGGTCCAGAGTCTGGAGATTACCAATGTCTTTGTTTATAAGTTCCATGATGATACGTTCCATGGCCTTGCAGACCAAGCTCATCAGGCTAATGGGATGGTAGTTCCCGGGTTCTGTGGTGGCTCCCCCTTGTGGAGTGGGATAACCATCGCTGTGCACCATTCAGCAGGTACAAAGCCTGAGGTGAGGCTATGATTGAACATGGTACTTAGGTGGGGTGCCAGTTCGTTCTGTAGTTTATGTAGAACACAGCCTGGGATGTTGTCTGGTCCCATGGATGCTGTCTTCTTGGCTTTGGAGAGTGTGGTTTTTACCTGTGCAGCCATGATTACAGGAACTTTGCATTCTTCCGGTATAGAGATGGGCTCTTTAGGGGGTGAGAGGGGAGTAAAGTTAGCATATGGCTACAGCTTGGCACCCAAACCTGTCTTTTAGTCTGCTCAGCTTGACCTGACTAATGGTTTGGGCATGTTGAAGGTGCCCTGAAGCTTAGGAGGTTGACCAGCTGTTATATCCTTGGCAGGCTATAACCCATATAAGCTAAGGTTACTGCAGCAATTATTAAAATAATTAACACCACTTATGGAGGCACCTTCCACAATACAAATATAGACACAGTTTATTAGAGTAACCACTGTGCTGCCTAATAAAAGTACAGGTGTATAAGATCTTACTATAACAATATAACGATAGAACTCCTACTTCTCACTGTTGTAGCATTCTTTACATCTGGGATATTCTGCTGAGGATAGCCAAACATCTAGCCATAATACCAAAGTCTTTACATCTTCCAGGCAGTGTACGTCAGATGTATGTCCTACATCCTAGGAGCAAGGGTCATATGTAACATATGAACACCTAATTCTCAGAAATAAATTGCCTCAGAAGACCCATAGCAACCCAAGAGGAAAGCAATAACAGGCACATCCAGGAAGGGAAGAGAAATTAAAAAAAGAAAATAAGACAGTAAGAAAGACCCCTTAGCCAGAAAGAAGGCAACCAAAAATGGCAGTAGAAAGAAGGTACAGAATACTGCAACAGTGAGAAGTAGGACATCTACTATTATGGTAAGATCTACACAACTATACCATGTCCTTCCTTATCACTGTTGCAGTATTCTTTACATCTGGGAGAGTACAAAAGCTACTAGAGAGGATGGGAGGAGAAAGCCATTGAGGAGCCTTCCAAGAACCCATGAAGTATGGCCATGGCAAAACTTGTTCCGGTCCTAGAAATCACCTTCAACTTGTAATGTTTAGGTAAAGGTATGTGCAGACAACCAAGTACTAGCATCCAAAATGTATCTTGTATCCAGACCATTGTAAAAAGCACCAGCAGAAGCAACTGTCCTGGAAGAATGAACACAAATAGATGAAGAAAACTGCTTGACAGCAAAAGAATAACAAAAAGAAATGGCCTTAGAAACCAGGTGAAGATGGTTTGCTTAGAAACAGCCAAACCCAATTTCCTGGAAAGAAATTAAACAAAAAGCTGCTCAGATTCCCTGATATCATTTGTCTTACCTAGGTAATACCTAAGCTGTCTATGTAAATTCAAGGTGTGAAGAATCACTAGCATTCTCTGGAGAGGGGAAAAAGAAGGAAAATGAACTGTTTGGTTCAAAGACAAATCATTAACCACTTTGGACATAAAAAGTCTGACATGAAGAGAGACTCTGTCTTTGTGAAAAAAACAAAAAAAGGTTGAACTGCCAAGAGTACTGGAAATTCAGGGACTCACTTGGTAGAAGTAATAGCCACCAACGGTACTGTCTTCCAAGTACACTGTGGCAACGAAGAAAAACTGGCAGTACTTTTTCAAGAACAAGTTAAGGTGCCAGGAAGGAGAAATAGACTTTCTTGGGGAGCATAATATGAAGGACAACTTTCAAAAATTGCTTGACTTCAAAATAAGAAGCCAGGGGGAGGATTCAAAGGTAGGCAAACAGAAATAACTGACAAATGAGTTTTAGCAGATGAATATGCCCAACTTGAAGTGAGCAACTCATACAAATAAGAAAGGACAGCAGGAATACCCACTGAAAAAGGTCCAGGTCATGCATAAGACACCAAACACATCCTCATAAAATTGGTGCCTAAAAGAAATTAAAACCCAAAAAGGCAGTTGAAGAGTGGGCAAGTTAAGGTGTATGAAAGATCCCTTGTCCTGTGTGAGATGATACATCCTGTGAGGTAACTTGTGATGATTGTCCCTGGTTAGATAGAAAGGAGAACCAGTGCTACCTGAGCCAAAAAGGAGTCATCTACAAGATTTTAGGCTTGTCACACTGGATCTTTTGCAGGACTTTTGGTAGCTGATGCAGAGGGGGACAGGTATACAGAAATATCCCCTCCCATGAGAAAGACATGGCATCCATTTCCAAGCCAGAGGACATGGCACTCTGGAACAGAAACTTGGAAGCTGTCTGTTCAGAGGGGAGGCAAACAGATCTACTTGAGGAGTACCCCACTAATGTACAATGTCCAGGAATGCCTCCCTGTGAAGCATCCATTCAATAGGAACTGTACTGCACCTACTCAAAGTGTCCGGCAAAAGATTATGCTCCAAAGGAATGTAAAGCACCTGAAGAAACAATTGATTGTGGATAACAAAATCCAAAGCTAGAAGATCCAGCCTGCAAAGAAGGTAAGACTTCATGTTCCCCTGTTTGTTGATGTACCACATTACTGTGGTATTGTCTGTGAAAATTCTTAGAGGACCTGGAACCCAAAGAGATTGGAAGGTTTGAGGAGACAGAATCAAAGCCATCATCTCCTTGATGCTGACATGGTCTGCCAGTTGGTGAGGGAACCAAAGTTCCTGAGCTTTGAGTTTGTTGAAGAATGCTCCCCAACCTTGATCTGAGGCATCCATGTACAGCTCCTGAGTGAGAAGAGGAACCAGAAAAGACAGGCGTGGATTCAGGTAGGTCTCGTGAATCCACCAGTGTAGCTTGAGCTTGAGACAAGAGATAACCTGATATTCCAGAGGATGCCAGTGCTGGAGCCAAACAGTCCTGAGATACAATTGAAACTTTCATATGGAGTTTGGAAAAAGGTACCATGAGAATAGTGGAAGCCATGTACCCCATTGCTTGGAGAAATTCCCTTGCAGGAAGGACTGGAAGAGGGAGAAGCTACAGAAAATAAGCAGTCAAAGAGAGGATTTTGGGAGATGGAAGGCAGGCCAGCACTGGTATGGTCTGAATCCTGCATCCAAGAAACACTAAGTCCTGACAGGTGGTCAACACAGACTTTTTGAGATTGAGTGTAAACCCCACACTGCAAAGAAGAAGCATATTGAAGAGAAGATCCCTGAAGTCTAAAAAGATAGAATCCTGAAGGAAGGAGCCTTTAGAAAAGTGTTGAGAAAGGAGAGCCAAGAATGGGCCTCTATGACCCCTCCTCCTGGGAACCAGAAACATCTTAGAATAAAACTCTGGGACAGGCTGGATGGTTCCCTGATCCAAAAGATCTTGATGAAACAAAGGAAACTGTGGGAGCTGGCAAGAAGGGGGTAGAAGAAGGCCTTCAAATGGAACCATAAAATAACCATTTTGTATAATGGAAAGTACCCAAGCATCTGTGATAATCTGTTGCCAGATAGGAAAGTACATAGTTAACTAGAGGGACAGAGAAATCTGTCAGTGGCAGAAGAGGCCAAACATCTAATAGTAGTAGATATGTCAGGAGAAAGAAGGCTTTTGATCCTTAGAACTCTGAGAAGACTTGTCTGGAAAAATCCTCTTGGAAGTTGTTTTACTCCCAGGGGACTATCTAGCCTGCCTACGGACAAAGGAAGGCTTAAACAGATAATTCCTCTGAAACATAGGAATAGGAGAGAGAAAGATTTTTTTTCAGATCTTGCTTAACTTTACCCTTCTCTGGAAGGGTTGTAAATGCTCTGAAACAGCAGCAGTGCCACAGGGATTCTGGTTGTCCAAGGGAGAATCCAGAAATTTAGCCTTAATGTCTTCAGGCAGAGACTGGATGCATAACCAAGAATACCTCCTCATCACAGAACCTGATGCAACTGACCTAGAAGAGGCATCAGCATCATAATAACTGCACTTAATAGAATGGCAAGCCACCTGAGAAGCAGAACTCAAAAGAAAAAGGGAAGAGGCTTCCAAGATGGCTGAACACTGATAAACAGCTTAGCCTCAGCTCTCAAAACAGAAATTATGAAATAACAGCCAGTAATATTATCAGCTTGAGTAAAATTCAGTTCAAATACATTGCCCAGATGCCAGGAAAATGAAACTAAGACAATCTGAAAGAAAATCAACTAGAAAAGGTAAAGAGAAAATACTGACTGAGAATAATTCTGCAGATGTTCATGAAAAAGCAGTTCAAGCTCCAGCGTTAGTACAAGACAGGACTTACAGTATCTAGAGGAAAAACATAAAGTCGAATGTGGTCAGAGCTGATTAAAATAAATAAAACACTGAATGAGTTTATCAATTCAAGTATCAGGCTGGAAAAAATGGAAGAAGCTTTAAACAGATATCCAGTTGAGGTGATAAAACTGCAAAAATCAGAGTTTGAAATGAAGAAAAGGCTGGCTGAGTATGAGACTCCTCAAGAAGAGATTTTCAAAAAATAGTAGAATTAGACAGAGCATGTAAGGAAAACCTGAGATTTTCTGCAGTATTAGAGAAGGAACAGACTGTATTAATTTTATGAAAGCATAAATAAGAAATTGGACTGGTATTCTACAGCAGGAACTGTCAACTGAAATGGCACACTGTGTGTATGCTCCAAATCTGGCTATGAGAAAGCAGCCAAGACCTTTATTAGTAAATATGCAAACCTAGCAGAAAGAGTTGACCCTGACAGGCAAAAGAGAAACAAATTTATTTCAGTAATCAGGGAATGTTGAGAGCCAGTTGTGAGATTCAAGCTGCTGTATCTAGCTGTCTTCAGAATATTTTTTCCTGGAAGATCAAAGTCATAATTTAATTTAGAATAAGCTAAGGATAAATCACAAAAGTTTGTCCAACAAAAAAATCAGCCATCAAGCAGAAGGGGACCTTGTTTCTCATTCTTTTGATAATAAATCACAAAGATATACTTTGCCAATGAAACCTGTTCCACTGTTGAAAAGGAAAATGCTTGAGAGACAGAGAAAGTTGACCAGAAGAATCAGGAGTACCTTAGAAATGAACCAGAATCTTGGAGATGGAGGTAAACTGGAAGAAACTCAGCAACACAGAAATTGGTGAATAAATGTGAGACTGCATATCATCAATCACATTGTGAAATATGGCTGTATAAGAATAAGTGGAAATAGTGGACCATTGTTGACTTTGTTAAACTTGTGGGGGACTGAAAAGTATTTGTCTCACTTCATGCCATTTATGTTTGGAAGGACTCTGAGTGGAGGGAAAGAAGAAGGAAAAAAGTAAATGTCAGTAAAATAGTTTCTGTTCTTAACAGTATTTCTATGAAACTTTTCACAATATAAATTTTATATTTTATACTAAAGTATTTTAGTTGTTCTCGTGTGTGATAGTTACTAAAGTAAACTGATGCTTTTTTTCTTTTCTTCTTCTTCCTCTTCTCCTGCTTTCTTCTTTTTGATATTAAAAGTATAGGAATTGCAATGCACACATAGAAGAAAAGCATATTTATGTTAATAGCCTGAAATCTTGGGTTGTTGAGGTGGGGGGTGGAGTGTTAAAGTTCACAGATGCAGAGCTGGGTTTTTTTCTCTTACTTTTGCATAGGTGAATGTCTGGATTGAGACCATTAGCTTAATCTAATAAATTTTAAGTGGAAACAAGTAAATATGAGAAGATTGTATATGACAAAAAGTTTTCCTTTAGCAGTAAATGTTTCAGCTTTTCTTTCAGGCTTCAGCAATGAACTACATTTTTCTTTTTTGTCTTATGGTTCCATGGATAAAAGGTAATAATATGCCAATAAAAGACAGAAGACTGATTTCTTCAAGACTAAAAGTTAATGATTTCTGAAAGCATGCAAGTTGTTTTCAGATTGGAGGATAGAATAAAGATAAAAAAGAACAGATACCAATTAGTGTAAGTAGAAGCACAGGCAATAACATGCATCTTAGCATGGATAACCTCAATTTCAGCTTAATTATGGCCTGTGTTAGCAGCTATCTATTTGGCACAAATGTTCCCATTAGAAGGGTTAAAATTCATTATTTGAAGACGTACATAGTTATGTGGGTTTGATTTAAGTTAGCATGTCATGGAGGTATTCTGGGAGTGTGTTTGTTTTTGTTTGAGGGTTTTTATAAAACAAAAATGTCATGTAAAATGTGACATAGATTCTAATGTTGATGATAACAAAAACCTGTATAAATTATTATGTGTACATGAATAACAAAAACTGAAACTAGACATTTAACAAAAACCTGCCATATATAATAGGTAGGAATAATGACTCCTTATCAAAATGGTGACACTTCCATAGTATCTTGGAATGTAAATGATCTCACAGGTATAGACAAAAAGAAAAAAATTTAATTATATTAAGAAATGCAAAATGCAAATAGCAATGCTACAGAAGACACATTTGGAAAGAACTGGACATGTGAATTTGATAAAGAAAGAAAGAATTTCAGAAGGATATTCTGCAGAATATCAGGGAGAAATGAAAAGATGAATCTTCTTCTTTCAGCTTTTTCCCGGTTAGGGGTCACCACAGCAGATCACATGTCTGCTCATGATTGGCAGTGGAGTTTTTATGGTGTCGAGTTGCCAGCCTGGTGCCCAACCTTCCACAGAAGGCAGACAGACACACACACACACACTCACCCCCTAGGGCCAATTTAGAGTGTCCAATCCACCTACAGCATGTCTTTGGAATGTGGGAGGAAACTGGAGCACCTGGAGGAAACCCATGAGACCACAGGGAGGTCATGCAGTCTCCACACAGAAGGCACCCCAGCCAAGGATTGAACCAGAGAACCTCTTGCTGTGAAGCGACAACACTAACCACTGCACCACCGTGGCCACCCTAGAAATGAAAAGATGAATATTTATATTAATTGCTAGAGGAGTTCCAGTAGTGATAGAAGAGGAATAAAAAGACAATAATGGCAAATTTGTGGTAGTAAGGGGCTACTGGCAAGGGATGAGGATTACACTGGCATGTATTTATATTCCACCTAAAACCGCTATTATGGAGCTTAAAAAAATTGGGAGAAATAATTAGGTTTTAGAAGTGAATTTTACTTATACATGAGGACTGGAATTTGACTTGTAACAATTAGGATGTATTTGGGGGGCCTAGAATTGAAATATAACAAAAGAGGTAGATTGCTGAAGTTATTTATGAAAATATTTGTAATGAAAAATGTGACTTCAGCAGTAGGAACTCAGAGAGAATCTATACATTATTCTCCAAGGTACAATAACTGGACTTGGCTAGACATAAATTATATTTCACAGTAACATGTGCATTTAATTGAGAACTTTTGACACACATCCGATAACTATTTCAGATCATGCATCAATAATTACTAATACAAAAATACATGGTAATGCAGTAAAGGTGAGACACGAGCAGTTTCCCACCTACCTGATGAAAACAGAGGAATTTAAGGAATGGGACAGTGGAAATTATGTGGGAGTTATTAGAGAAGATAGAAAGTAATCCAGATATTATAACTCATGAGTAGGATAAAATGAAAGTGAGGTTTAAAAATAGGTTAGTAATAAAAGAAACCGACATCTGGTTAAGAAGTAATAAGAATTATTTAGAGAGGCTTATAAAGGTTAAAGTATTACAGAATAAGGGTAACCTCACAGAGCAAGAACAGGCACGATTGCAGAGTGTTAAAGGTGAAATAAGGGAGTACCTGGATAGTATGCATGAGTTAAGAAAGATTATTGTAAAGCAACAGTTTTTGATAACAGCTCCAGCGCACAAAAACTTTTTGCATAATGTCTTATGCAAAAGAAAGTAGAACAAGTTGTTCCAAGCTTAGGGCGCCTATAACAAGAAAAATAACTAGAGATCCTGTGGAGGTATTAAAGATATTTTGGACATTTTATGGAACATTTGTATAAAGCGGAGAAGTGGGGAAATCAAGAAAAAGCACATATGGAAATATTTATGGAAGACTTAAATATGCCAAGGTTAGAAGTAGATGAGGCTCAACATCTAACAGTTAAGATAGGAAATGCGATACAAATGGAGATGTATAACCACACTGTAGGAAAATATCTAGGAATAAATGGTATTCCAGTGGAAGCTTGGAAGCTAGGATAAAAGAAAGTGATAAAGACCTGGAAGGTTTTGTTTAACAGTATTTTAAAAAGAGGAGAGACACAAGCATCCTGGAAAAAAATGATGGTTGTAGTACCTATCTGATCCGGCTTTATATAGGCCCATTTCAATTATGAATTATGACTATAATGTGTTTATGTCTATAATGACTACAAGAATGGCAAAGGTGATGCCAGAATTCATAGATATGGAACAGTGTGATTTTGTGAAGAAGAGGCAAACATCTGACAACATTAATAGAAGAATGATGATCCAGAGGGAAGCAAAATGTAAGAAAATACCACAGTTATTGTTGAGACTTGATACATAGAAAGCATTCAATAGAGTAAGGTGGGATTTTATGAGCAGGGCAATGGAAGCAGTTGCATTTCCTGATACAATAAAATGTTAATTAGAAGGTCATATGAGGGATTGAAGGCAAAGTCAAAGTGTGAGGGTTCCTCTCTGATAAGTTGTGTCTGAACACAGGAACCAGACAGGGATGTCCTTTTTCCTCTTTGTTATTTGCTTTATATTTAGAACCACTGGCAAAAAATTAAGGGACTCATAAATTCAAGGATGTAGTTGTTTTGATGTTCAAAGTTGGCTTTATTTGCAGATGACATTATTTTGTACCTGATAGAACCAGAAAAGGACATCTAAAGTTGTGGAATATTCTGAGACTGTTCTGGGTTTCTGGGGATATAAAATTAATGAAGATAGTTTATAGCTATAGCTTTTGTTCTATGTACCTATACATGAATTGGTTCAGCAATACCCATATTTATGGGAACATGATAGAATGAAGTATTTAGGAATATGGATTAAAATGGATTCATTTATTGCAGCTAAGGTTATGTGGGAAGAGACTAAACAAAATATAATATAAAAAATGAGAAAACGGAAGCTCTTGCCTATGGATTTGGATAGCAAAGTACAAGCAGTAAAAATATTTTAGTCCCTTTAGTTTTATATATAGGTCAGGCATATGTTTATCAATCAGAAGAGAAGTTGTGGATAGTAATTAATAAAGAATTAAAAGATTTCAGTTGGGAAGGGAAGAAGACAAGAGTCAAGTGTGTTAAGCTGATCTTCCCATTATTACAAGGAGGTTTAGGATTATCTGATTTGAAAGGATATTTTAGAGATATTGAAATCAGAGTATAGACAATGAGAAAGGGTTAGGGAATCCTAAATGAACAACCTGCATTGGTTGAGGTTTTTAAGTGAATCTTGAACAGAAGATGCTTTTTAAACAAAGAGATAATTAACAGGGCATATAAATATTGCATGTCAACTATAGAAATCATTCAGAAGAGGTCAGAAAGGATCGGATGAGAGGTTAGATATACAATTCATAAAGAAACAATGGGAGGACATATATATAGCTCCCAAATATGTAAATAAATGTAGAAGATTTAGGATTTTTGCCTAGAAGTATTTGCACAGATACTTTTGTACCACAAACAGACTAAAGAATTTTTCCTCGGGTAGATGGCAACTGTTGGAGGTGTGACGGGAAAGAAAGAGGTACCTGGGAGCACATATTCTTGGAGTGTAATGCGTTGGCAGACTTAAAAATTCTCTACAGAGTACTCTGTCAGGAATATTGGATGAGCAAATGAGTGTAACTTAGGAAATTATTTTTTGAGCTGGCATACAGGATCTTGATTGCCTAGTAAGGCCTTGTTAAGTTTAATTCTGGTGACTGCCAAAAAAGCAATTACTAGAAAATGGAAATCAAAATCTAAACCAACTATACTTGAAGTAGTGAATAGTAATATAGTAACAGAGATAAAAGAACAGGAAGTGGGATCCTTAGAAAAGGGGAGGAGAAAATTGCACAGAAAAAATGGAAATTGTGGGAACAATACATGCAGAAAAAATGTTTTGGAGGAGAAACAAGGTTTAAGAGAAGGCAGAAACTGAACAATTTATATAATGTTGTTTCGATTATATGCTATATAACAATATATGTGTATACTGTTTGTAAATGTGATCTTGTTAATATGGTTTGATTACTTTTATATAAATGTTAAGACTGTCTGTGTCACAAGTGATAATGCAGTAAAGGTGTTAAAAAACAAAACATTATAACAAGTTATAAAAAAACAGAAGGGCAGAAGATTTTGCCTCAGAATCAGACAAACCCATCAGAATGCCCTCAAGCTTGTACAGAAGAGCTAGGACATAACTAGTCATAGAAGTCTGGTGGTTAATGGCTGTGAAAGTTAAGATAGCAGAAGCATACACCACCTCATTACCACACCTCTCCATAGCACAACTGTCCTTTTATGACAGTAAAAGTTTAGAGGAGGGCTGCAACTTAGATGGTTTATCAGTAGCCACAGGAATAACATCAGGATCAGAGGAAGGAGTTTTGAACACTAATGTTTGTACTTCAGAGACTTTATAGAACTTGCCAGGCTTCTTAGGAGCATGAGGTTGTTTATCAGGGGCTTGAGATGCCAAAGAGAAAGTGTCCAAAAGGGAATCCAGTACTGGAGGGACTACAGAAGGCCTCAGAGAATCCAGTTGTAAGAGTTCATAGTAACTCTTTTGAATGTCAGGGACCTGAGAATAATCCCGCTTCAAATGTTTCATCATACAAACCACAGTATCCCAATGGACATCTCTTCCACAGGGGAATCAGGAGAAAGTTAATCCTCTTCTTCAGATCCCAGAGCAACAGGAGAGTGGATTTGAAAAGAGCACACCAAGGACTCCTCACCTGAGTCTAGCTCCAAATCTTCATCAGAGAAGTCAGATTCTCTAGGATGTTTGGAGAGATGACCAAGGAACAGACGCAGGAACAGCTAATTCATAAGTTAGCTTTAGAGCCACAATGGCATTGAAAAGTCCCTGTGTAAAATATTCCATGTGTCGATCCTTAGCCATAGGGCCACATGCTCGGTATTCTGCTTTTCCTTTAAAGGACCAAAAGCTTTATCAAATGTAGGAGGCTCAGACCTTTACCTAGATGCAATGAAAGTACCATGTACCTCTTGCCTAGCAAGTATTTGGGGAATCAACCTAGGACCATTCAATATAATCAGCTGTGGCTCCCCTCCACATCTGCACTAGATGTAGGTATAGCCTTGGAGGATGTGTGGGTAGGCAGCACCATGTTGGCCTCTAACTGAGTCTGAACAGAGGGAGATGACATAGGCACCAAACTTTCCTTGCATTATTCATCCAACCTGATGGAGACTTCTGGAAGAGGCCAGACAGAAAGAGATTCAAAGTGCACCATGTTGGCTGGCAGATTTGTCCATGGTACCTTGAGTCACACGTTTCAAATGCTGGTTCTCCAAATTAATGGAAAGAGATAATAGACAGCTGGAGAGAATCTTACAGACAAATACCTAACAGATCTTACACTGTGTATGGTCATGTGACACTTTCAAACAAAAAGACACTGCTCGTGTCTATATTTATGGAGAATCTACCTCCTTCATTCACATTTTCCCTTCCTGGATGACATGTAAACTAAAATAACAAGGAAAAAAAGGAAGGAACAGACCCCAATGGGCCACTTATCTATAGAAGATTCAATAACTGAACAAACTTGGTAAATGGCTTGCAGACTGAATTCAAAGGTAGCATTTGAACTGGCAGCAAAGATGTTCTGAGGATTAGGTGCTCATACATCATCTATGTATCTTATGCCTACGATGTTGGACATAACATCTGAAGTATAGTGCCTGGAACGTGTAAAGGTTTTGGTATGCTGGCTGGACAGTCGGCTGTCCCTGGCAGAATATCCCAGATGTAAAGGATACTGCAACAGTGATAAGGAAGAACATCATGGCAGTAGCAGTTGCAATTCACAAAGAAACAATGGGAGGATATATGTGTGTCTCCCAAATATGCAACAAAATCTAGAAGATTTAGGATTTTTGCTTGGAAACGTTTACATAGATATTTTTTATACCCCAAGTAGATTCCAGAGAATTTTTCCTCAGGTAGATAGCAAATGTTGAAGGTGTGATGGGGAAGAAAGAGATAACTAGGAACATATTTTCTGGGAGTGCAGTGAGTTGGCAGATTTTAATGATTCCCTGCGGGATGTACTGTTGGAGATGCTGGGTAGGCAGACTGGTGAGACTAGGGAGATGATTTTTCTGAGCTATGACACAGAATCAGCATTGCATAGACATGGAAAGGCCTTGCTGTGTCTAATTATGGTGGCTGCCAAAAAAAAAAAAACAATTACTAGAAAATGGAAATCAAAATCTAAACCAATTATATTAGATGTAATGAATATAGTACCAGAGATAAACAACTGGAACTAAAATCTTTAGAAAAAGGTAGGAGCAAACTACACCGGAAAAAAAATGGGTATTGTGGAAACAATGCATTCAGGGGATGAATGAGGTTTAAAAGAAAGCAGGACTTAAATGAGCTATGTAATGTTTGACTGAAAATGATTGGGTAGATTATAAGTGCTGTATAATGCTTGCAACTGGGAGTGTGTCAGTATGGTTTGTGATGTAACATGCTTGCAAGTAGGATTGCGTCGGTGTGATTTTTCATTTATATAAATGTATGATTGCTTATGTCATATGTGATGGTTTAATAAAGATTGTTTCTTGTTTAAAAAAAACTGGCAGGAATTGAATAATTTATGTAATGTTGCTTAGATTATATGATATATAGCACTATATGTGAAGCATAATGTTTATTAAATTTAACATGTTAATACAGTTTCATTACTTTTATACAAATGTAAATGTGCCTATGTCATAAGTGATAATTCAATAAAGGTGTTTAAAAAATTAAAAAAAATATATATAATAATGTTTACAAAGTCTACATAGCAGATAAATCCTTTAGATTAACTCCTTTTTAATATATGAACTTTTCTTAAACTGTATGTCTTCTCCAAGGGCTTTGTATGTTTTATATATGGTTAACTAATAAAATAAGTACTGACCATATAAATTACATTTGTTGAAGTAGTATTAACCAATAAATGTATAAAGACTTCCATTATGGTATAAATTTATTTACTATTGAACACTGTTTGCCTTCATGAATCGAGTCCATATTCACATATTTATTCTAAAGCTGTTTGACATATGGCAGACCATGAAAGCAGTAGTAAGTCAATATAGAATGTGTGTGTATATGTTTCAAAATTCACAAACCATAACATTAGTCAAGCTGTTAATATTTTGTCAGCAACCGATCACCATATAAGGAACAATAACTCAGAATATAGTTTATACTAATTATCATTGTTTCCTGAAATACAGGTTTGATCAAATAATAATCTCATTGTACTGAAAAGCATAAATGCTTACTTGCATACAGTCAGTATTTACATTTCTATACCACTGTAACATATCAATTTCTTCTTCCGTGTAGTTTTGAAATATTTTCCTGTAAGTCTTAAGTGTATTTTAATTAGCTAAAACTGTTACATGCATACTGTGGTGTATGTATAAATAGCATGGTGCTACATGTGTGTAAAAATAATAAGCTATTTGTTTTACTTGTTACCATTTCCATGTCACACATGAGAAATTATTGGAACTTATAAAATTATTAAAATATCTAAACTTTCCTAATATTTATAACATATATATTATTTTCCAGTATCACAGTTGTGTTTAATGTTTGAAAATAGGAGTAATCTCTTAAAGATAGCACTGTTTATGTCATCTAACTTGCTTCTGCAGCCTCATCATTCCTTAATCTACACTGGTCATCCACACTTCATGTAAAGTTTGCCAAGATGTGCACAAATAGGTTTTGAAATTCAGTTGGTGCCTTTAAAAATATTTAATTTTCACCTTCAAATTTTAAAAATTTCTCATACAGTTAAACTGATATAAAAATAGGATATGGTTTACGTGGCTACACGAGAAATGTCTTACTCTATCCTTGGTCTCATACCAACATCAGGGTTTTACTTTAGAGGTGAATGAAATGTTATTTAATACCCTTTGTTCAACTTTCCCTCCATAGCATTAGTCGTGGCAAAAAACTTTGAGGGGAAAACTTTCAACTAATAACTGTCTACTGGACTGCATGACTACATTGCTTTAACGTTAAGAGTCGATTTCTGAACCAGTCAGAAATCCATCTTTAATCCCTCGATGCTTGCAGAACAATGTTCCAAGAGACTTTAACTGCATCACTTGAGCTCCAGTCGGAAATGGCTTACTTTCAAAGTAAAGTGAATGTGTGTTTATATTTGACTAATAATGACAGAGAGCAGAAATTCTGTCATCAAGTGAGAAATAGTAGAGAAAACAAAATAAAACAGTCTCATGACATTATTATGAATTCACTCAAATACAAACTTAGATCTGCCCCTTTGTTTTTTATAGATTTATTACCATATAGTTTATGTGAGTTTAGTTATTTAAAAAATGAATCATATGCTTAGTTTTTGATGTATTTATCAGTATATTATTCCCCTGTGCCAAATGGTTAATTTATTCAAGTTCTTTTGCAAACATTCCCTATCTGTAACATGTAATCAGTTTACCCACTTTCAAGTCAATTGCATACAGACTGTAGAACACTTCAGATGAAAAACATAGATCTGAAAGATGCACTCCAAACAAGTATGTACCCAAGACAGAGCCCTGTGGGACACACTGACTATAACCTTGAATTTCACCAATCTAATTACTGTATGATATTTGCCATGTAGTATCTGTAAGTCATTCAGCTATCCATCTTATCAAAAGTTTATCAATACCTAGTTGTTCTAATTTATTGTTTAGTGTTTTATGTTTGACCCTATTAAATGCCAAAGTAAAATTTATATAAATTACATCTCAGCAATTTTTTTTTCATTCATTGCTGTTATATTGTGATGGAACATCATGTTCAGGTGGTAATCGATCTGTTTTCAACATACACATGCTGGGATATGGTATCACATCCCAGTCTTTTCAATTCTGTCAATAACTTATCCATTATAACCATCTCCATTACTTTTCTACAATAAGAAATTAAACTTATGGGTTTGTATTACTTCCCTTTCCCTTAAAGATAGATTTAACAAGTGCATGTCTCCAATTTTGAGGAATCTCCCCATATTTGTACTACATAGTGAATAGCAAATATAATGTTATTGTAAGTTCATGCTGAAGTATTCTCTGGTCCTTATTAGTAATTCTGTCTCCACCTTGTGCTTTGTTTAGTTCCAGTTTGTATAGTTCTTTTTCAATATAATCTAATTTGATTTCAGCATCTGAAGTTACCTGGATGTTAATAGGACAATTTATCACCCCCTTTGTGGAGCCAAACTGCTCTGCATAAGATTTTGTAAATATATCTAACATCTGTTATGTCTCAGAATAAATTTTAGAATCTACACGCACTTTATCAATTTGTACGTCTTTACTCCTACCACATCTTACTCATCTATAAAATGGTTTCATTTTATGCTCAATATCTTTATATGAATTATCAAAATATTCTTGATCTTGTCTCACACTATGTTTAATTTGTCTGCCCAGCTTGTTTATTTTGAAAGTCATAGTGGTGCAGCGGTAGTATTGTCGCCTCACAACAGGAGAGGTTCTCCCGTTCGATTCTCTGCTGAAGCGCCTTCTATGTGGAGTCTGCATGTCCTCCCACGGTCGAGTGGTGTTCGAAAGACAAGCGTGAATGGGCGTGCCTTCGTTGAAGGTTGGACATCAGGCTGGCACCTCAGCACTGTAAAAATCAACTGCCAATCATTAGCAGACCGGAGTTCCGCTGTGGTGATCCCTAACCGGGAAAAGCCGAAAGAAGAAGGAGAAGTTTGACTTATTTTACATTTTTTATAATTTTTGTTTCTTACCTTAATCAAGTATCTCCTTTTTATGGAAATATCCCCTCCTGATGTTGTGGGATAGATTCTGGTCTCAAACATTTTTTTTTTATTTTTTTGCATAAAACTTGCCGCATTCCTTTTGCAGTTTTCCACTGAATGCATCACTCCAATTAGTTTTACATAGTGACTGTTTTGCTTCCATATAATCTGTTACTAATCTTCTGTGTATTGGTTTTGATTTTGGCAGAATTATCTAGCAACAATTTAACCTTTATAACCCCATGATTACTGCACATTAACTGTAAAATTTGACATGAAGTAACAGTAATTTTTTTAGAAACACAAATAATGTCTAGTATGTTCTGTTCCTTGGTAGGCTTTTTCACAATATAAAGCAATTATTGTTCCTGAACATATGTTGTAAATAATTTCTTTACTAATGTTATTGAATCTATATTATTTCAGTCTGCTTCTGGTAAATTTGTCCCCAGCCACTATTATTCTTCCTTCTGTGTTTCATGCAAGAAATGTTTGAATTCCTCTAGGTCATCAGCACTTGTCTTTGGAGATCTATACACTCCAATTGTTATATATTCCAGGGTTGTCTTTATTGTTACAGTTAAACAATCTATAGTATTGGTATTATCATTGAACATATAATAGTTACACATCTCACTACAATCTTAGATTCCTATAACACCCCGCCTGAGTTTTTTTTAGAATGTCTTTTACAGTAAAAATATTTATACTATGATAGAACTGGTTTCTAGTCATTGTTCTTTAATCATATTTCACAAACAATAACTCTTGCTCAGAACTCATTGTAAGCACTAAAACTACAAATGACTACAGCACTCGACTTTCCTCACTTGCCAAGAGGAAAGCAGTTCTTAGTACTTAAATTAATAAGCACTTATCCAGGCATGTCCATTGGTCAGCTCCTGGTGTTTTCTCCTGTCCACCTGATGAATCTGGGCTTCTTGGAGCAATGTAGCAATTGCCTCATGTATACTGGCAATCCTCTCCTCCTACCACCCAACACTACAACCTGTGAGAGATGCACTTATATAGCCAAACTGGAAGCCAAGCTCTCTCCAGCCAAGACTGGACTAGACAGTCAAGAGGAGAAGGTTAACAACTGCACCACACCACACTCAACACAATGTCCTTCAAAACTCACACTACCAAAACCCACACATAGAAACACAAAGCACATACCCACGTTCACAGAGGCTCTCAATAAAAATCTGCCCAAGCAACAGAGACCTCCCAAGCAGAAATGCAGGCAACCACCACCCCCCAACACTACCCAAATGACACATACCCCACAAAATCAGTGTGCCACTCAACCTCACCCCATAAGGCAAAACAAAGTACCCAACACACTAGTCATAGGTGACTCTATAGTCAGGCACACTGATGTCCCACTCACCAGGCTAAACAAGGAGAAAGTTACTGTCAGCTGCCTGTCAGGTGCCAGGATCCACCACATAATGCACGCACTCAGGTCACTCCACAACAACTACAAATACGACTCTGTCATTGTCCATGCTGGTGTGAATGACCTGAGATGTACCTCCCTGGACTACATGAAAAGAGACATGGAGAAGCTCTTGGATCTTGTAGCCCAGGCCAGTATGACCCTAGCCCGAGTAGCATCCTGCCATCGCCCAGAATGATACCACAGTACAAGGACAAAATGATTGACTTCAACAACTGGCTAAGCTTCTGGTGTCATTCTAAGGGGATCCAGTATCTGTCTGCCTGGGACAACATGGTCAACAGACCACAATGCTTTGCCAGAGATGGCCTGCACCTGTCACCCCTGGGATTTGAGATACTGGCTAAGGCTCTTGCCACCCCTATAGTGCCTTTTTTAGGCAAGGTTCAAATGCTAAATTCACCACCATAACCGGTACAAGCTTGAAAAACTCTGAGGGCAATACTACTCAATGCTAGAAGTCTAAACCTCAAAATGCACTCACTTGAGGCACTCCTTAAAATGAAGAACATCAACATCTGTGTAGTGACAGAGACCTGGTTCAAGGCTCCAGAGAGCACCCCTGCATTACCAGGCTATAATTCATACCACACCTTTCAGCCACCTAACCTTGACTGAAACACTAAAGGCGGACGCGTGTCTATATTCATTAAGGAAATCCACACCTCCAGGCTAGTTGCTCAACATAATGCATCAAAAATTATCCAAGTGCATCTAGCACTGGGCAAGACTGCAATCCAGGTTGTAGCTTGTTACAGATCCCCCACCATGCCTCAGGATTTGCACTCTTCATTTCTTAAGATACTGGAAAATATTAAGGTACAACCCCAATACCTTAATTATGGGTGATTTCAACTACCCCACCATCAGCTGGGAAAACTACTCATGTACCAACTCATTCGCTCAATGTTTTCTGGAATTCATAAATTCCAGCACCTTGGATCAGCTTTTCCATACCCCCACCAGAGGCAGCAGTATACTTGACCTGGTCATTACTAATATGGGTAACCGGTGTTCCATGCTAGAGGTCAACTCATCGCTGGTCAGAGCCGACTACAAGCTAATCGCCCTAGACATCCATATCCCACCCCCAACCACCACCTCCATTAAGGAAAACACCATCAAATACTACTCCAAAGCCAACTTCATGCTTCTTAAGACAGAAGTGGCAAACTTCACGACACCCATGCAGACGGAAAATAGATGTATGACTGCTGAATCTTACACAAATGCACTGTATAAGCACATGCATGAGTGCATGGATCGTGCCATCCTCAATAGAACCAAGATGCTATCCTCCAAAAAAGGAGGCCAATCTGGTGGTCCCCTGCCATAAACAAACTCTACAACAGAAAGAAGAAGCTGTTGCAAAAAAAGGGTAAAATCCCAAGATTGGAGGAACTCCCTGGTCAGGCTCAGCAAGAAGCTGAGATCCCTCATAAAATCCTACAAAGCCAGTTATGAAAACAAAATTGCCACTGATTCCAAAGACAACCACAAAGCATTCTAGAGCTATGTCAAGAATCTCAATGGCAACACTCAGATCTGTTCTAAGCTACAGCACAATGGCACTAAATATACAGAACCAACCGATATTGCCAACATCCTGGCAGAGAGGTTCAATGCTAACCTTACCCCCCGTCACCCTCCAAAGGGCCCATCTTAATACCAGAAGAATGCAAAGCCCCTGTAATCATAGATGAACAAGTAAAGACCGCACTCTCAAGGCCAAGAACACAGCATCCATGGGACCAGATAACATCTCAGGCTGCGTACTGCACGAAGTACAGAACAAACTGTCACCCCACCTAAGTACCATGTTCAGTCATAGCCTCACCTCAGGCTATGTGCCTACTGAATGGTGCACAGCGACGGTTATCCCACTCCATAAAGGGGGTGCCACCATGGACCCTGGAAACTACTGCCCCATTAGCCTGATGAGCCTGGTCTGCAAAGGCATGGAATGTATCATATTGGAGCTTATAAACAAAGACATAGGTAACCTCCAAACCCTAGACCGCATTCAGTCTAGGTTTGTAAAAGGTAGATTATGTCTACTAAACCTGACTGACTTCTTTGAAGCAGTCACTAGAGGCGTAGACGAGGGCAAGGTAGTGCATAAAGCCTATTTTGACCTTGCCAAGGCTTTTGATACTATCCCCCACTCTGGAATTATAGATAAACTCACTAAACTGGGCATAAATCCCTATGTCACAAGATGGGTGGCCAACTGGCTCACTGACAGAACCCACACAGTAAAAGTATCCGACTCCAAGTCCGACTTCAGACCAGTGATGAGTGGAGTACCACAGGGTTTGGTTCTGGGTCCTCTCCTGTTCGGCATCTACTTCTCTGAAGTGCAGGCCAACAGAGAAGGTCTTTGGCTAACAAAGTTTGCATATGACCGCAAACTGGGAGCCATAATAGAATCACCTAATGATGTAGACATTCTACAAAAGGGCTTCACAGAGACAGATGCTTGGTGCAAAGTCATGGCCTCAAGCTCAATGCCAAGAAGTGCATTGTCATCCCCTTTGGGAAGAACTACTACATAGGCGGTAATTCAGTAAACACTGAAAGTGTGATAAGAGACCTCGGGACACAGGTGGACAGTAGTCTCTCCTCTGATAACCACATCACCACAGTAGTCAGGAAATCCTTCTATGTGGCACACTTCATCACAAAAGGGTTCTCCTCTAGAAAAAAGGAGATCATTGTTACTCTCTACTCATACCTCATCAGACCTATTATTGAGTACAATGCCTCATTTGGCATGTATCTCACAAGACACCTACAACAACTGAAAAGGCCACAGAAATACCTCACTAAGAGGATTATTGGCCTCAAACAGATGCCATACGCAGACTGTCTCAAAAAACTCCAGCTCTACTCTGTCGCATATCGCCTACTCAGAGGCGATCTGATCTCTGCCTAACTTACAAGGCTATGTCAAACCCAGAGCTGTTGGACATGCTACACTTAAAGAAATCCCAATCTCTCTCGATCCAGGGATCTAAACCTTGTCACCACAATAAACAGAACATGCTGGAGGGATAAAGTCCTGTCCCACAGACTTCCCATACTCTGGAACAAACTACCCATTCATGTCAAGCAAAGCTCCTCATTGGCCCTCTTTACGAAAAACTTTGATGACTGGATGGGAAATAGAAAATTCACCCTGGGGATCACTTCTGCAGCACTGCTTGACAGCGGCACAGGAAAATAATTTTCTTGGGTGGCGAAAGCCAGTGAACCTTTTTGGCTAGGCTTATATAGGCCCCAGGGCCGATAGCCTAGTACCTACCTATGAACCTATGAATCAATGTTGTGAGGATGTAGCAAATTTTCCAATAAAAAAAAAAAAAACATTATTACTAATGCTCCTAGCATTAACAACCATAAGAAATGCATCTGATGTTGCTATCTAACATTTTAACCTGACTAAAGTCCTTGTCTAGTGTTTGTCAAATATTGAAAAATATGTGCTGCAAACATTATCTTCCCTCATCTTGGCAAGAGTACACCATCCTGTCTAAATACATGTGCCCAACATTTGGCGTGGATGCTCTTCACAATTTGATTTTTAAAACAGGAAATTTTTTTCAATTAGGGTATTTACCCAAAATATCTTTTCATTGTTTCAACCGTGGTGGTGCAGCGGTAGCACTGTTGCCTCATGGCAAGAGGTTCTCCCGTTTGATTCTCAGCTAGTGTGTGGGGAGTGCCTTCTGTGTGGAGTCTGCATGTCCTCCCCGCAGGTCGAGTGGCGTTCCGAAAGACATGCGTGAATGGGTGTGCCTTCATTGAAGGTTGGGCGTCAAGCTGGCAACTCAGCACTGTGAAAATCTACTGCCAATCATTAGTGGAATGGAGTTCCGCTGTGGCGACCCCTAACCGGGGAAAGCCGAAAAACAACAACAACCCAAAATATCTTTTCATTCATGGTGATATGACTCTCCTTTCTATGTGTGATTTGTGAGAAATATATCCTAACATCTGTACAAGCTATGTCATCTAAGAGGGCTGTAAGTTCCCTACTAACAGTCACAGAATCCTTGTAGATGAAATCATTTGTACAAACATGAATAAAACAGATACGTACTTCCATACAGGTGTTCAAAGCTCTTCCTCATATCCTCTATTTTTGTTGCAATCACTAAAAACAAAATGAAAACTCCAGCAAAGCTAGAACTTCCACTGAGTAACCTCCCAAACCTCTTGTATCAGAGGGACATGGGATATATGCAAATGACCCTTATGAACATCACATGTTTCAGCTAATTGGCAATTATGAATGCCCATAACTTGTTTCGTCATTTTAATGGACAATTTCAGGCCAATAAAGCCAAACCCCACTAGCTGTGGATATGCATATTTGAACCTTGTTATGACCTCATCAGCACAGCACAAGCATAGTATTTGACTAAGAATAAGAAACACAGGTCTGTTATACCCAGCTGATGTCTATTATCATTAGGGTCACTGCAAAAATATCCCAAACAACAAACTAAAACAATAAGTGAAAATGTCACTGAAAAAACAATCAGCAAAAACAAAATGAAAATTCCAGCAAAGCTAGAACTTCCACTGAGTCATCTCCCAAACCTCTTGTATCAGAGGCAAATGGGATATTTGCAAATGACCCTTATGAACATCAGGCGTTTCAGCTGATTGGCGATTCTGAATGCCCATAACTTGTTTCATCATTATAATGGACAATTTCAGGCCAATAAAGTCAAAACCCACTAGCTGTGGATATGCATAGTTTGGCCTTGTTATGATCTCATCAGCACAGCACAAGCAGAGTGTTTAACTAAGCATAAGAAATACAGGGCAGTTATACCCAGCTGATGTCCATTATCATTAGGGTCACTGCAAAAATATCCCAAACAACAAACTAAAACAATAAGTGGGGTTTGGCTTTATTGGCCTGAAATTGTCCATTAAAACAACAAAACAAGTTATGAGTATTCAGAATTGCCAATTAGCTGAAACACCTGATGTTCATAAGCATCATTTGCATATATCCCATGTGCCTCTGATACAAGAAGTTTGGGAGGTCACTCAGTGGAAGTTCTAGCTTTGCTGGAGTTTTCATTTTGTTTTTACTGATTGGTTTTTCAGTGACCTTCTCACTTATTGTTTTAATTTGTTGTTTGGGATATTTTGCAGTGACCCTAATGATAATGGACATCAGCTGGGCATAACAGCTCTGTGTTTCTTATTCTTAGTCAAATACTCTGCTTGTGCTGTGCTAATGAGGTCATAACAAGGCCGAAATATGCATATCCACAGCTTATGGGGATTGACTTTATTGTCCTGAAATTGTCCATTAAAATGATAAAATCAAGTTATGGGCATTCAGAATCGCCAGTTAGCCGAAACACCTGATGTTCATAAGGGTCATTTGTATATATCCCATATGCCTCTGATACAAGAGGTTTGGGAGGTCACTTAGTGGAAGTTATAGCTTTGTTACAGTTTTTATTTTGTTTTTACTGATTAGTTTTTCAGTGACCTTCTCACTTATTGTTTCTATTTTTGTTCCTAGCACTCATAACACTATTCAGTGTTCATTATCATCTTTGCAAATGTAAAGATCCGTTCCTCTAATAACTGAATCCTCAGTTACAAGAATATACTTTTTGACCAGATCTGAATAATCCTCCACTTCTAATTTAATAATATCTGCTCTGTCAATTGGTAGAAATTAGTGATCTTTATCACCATTAATCCCACTGTTTTCATTGCTTGTTTCATTTGCATACAATTCTCATCCATCTGGTTTGCACATCCACAGCTTGAGCCTTATTGTCAACTTCTATATGTCTCCACTTTTTTCTTACAGTAAGCTTTGTGACATCCCTCCTCTGGGCCAGTAATCCAGGAACCTGAATCCTCACCACTGACACCAGTGAGGGACATTCACTTAGAACAAAAATGGATACACACAGTATTCCCAGATGCAGCTCTCTGCATCAAGCACAATTTCCCTTAAGAGCACACAGGGAACAAGCTTAGTCTGGGGGCTGGGTTTCTCACTTTCTCTGTCTCCAGGGCCCTAGTAAGACTCTCCACTGACACAGCTGTAGAGTTGAGTGCTCAGCCGAGTGTTCCAAGCCAAATCCTCGACCACCCTCTCTGTGCAATCATTGCTCTGGTGTCCCTGCTTCAGGTAACTAAAGCACACACTCTTTGAGATTTGATATTCAGAGACACACACACACACACACCTGGGAAAGGCTGGCACAGATTTACCAGCTATGCCCAGACTATAAGGTAGTTCCATTTATACAAGAACACTCCAAAGTCAGCTACTCAAAGGCTCTTACAAGGGTACTCAATTGCACTGAGTAAAATTATTACTGATAAAAATGGTAGTGTTTGACCAATGCAGTAAGGCTTTCAGGAGTGGCCACACTGTCACCAAATAAATGTAAGTACTCTCAAAGTTTAAAATATTCTGTAAAAGACCATCCACAATGAAAAGTTTAAATATATTTAATAATAAATAATAAAAGAGCAAGAAAATATTAAATATCTATGTACAATAAACACTAGAGCTTCAATCACTGGAAATATTAAAAAAATAACACAGATGGACAGATTCACACAGATGCAGAAAAACAGTACTTATATAATCTACTAATCTCACTATATTTTCCTGACTGATGTAAAGAATACTATTCAATGGTTACTTACTAAAACAAGGCAAGATGAAGTGTTGAGTGGTCTTCCTTCTTGGTCAGGTTTCAAAAACAGACTGCTCTGAGACTTCTGTCTGATCTAGTATTAAAACATCATTTTAGTGCTGGATTACAGAATGACATCACATACATCTGGTCATCTGACTCTGCTTCCCACACTACCCCTTTTGCTAGAAAATGAATCAGAATTTAACACATATGCATTACCATACACACAGATAGAGCTTTGCTGACATGTTATAGCATGTGGAAGCTATAAAACCATTTCAAAACTTTCACCCATCCAGGGTAGCAATTAGTTCACTTCTAAGGACAATACAGTAGGATTCCTAGTCCTGGTTTTCACACACATTTCATCTATGGCTGTAGTCAGAAATGTAAGATACAATCTTTATGGCCTAAACCAGGTAATTTAATTTCTGATTATTTTTCAAAGTTAGCCGGACTAAGATTAACAACTTCTCTTCCAGTATTGTCTATTGCAATATATTCATTTCAACAATTACATTACAGTGTGACATACATGTGTATTTATTTTCTGTCTAGCAGGATCCACTGTTGGTACATTTTTAACACAAGCAGCCTTACAAATACATTTTCAACACAAGCACCTGTACAAATCAGTTTGATATACAAATGACATATAATTCTTTACAAAACTCCAGCTAGCTATGCTGGCATATGTTACACATCCACTGCCCTACTTCTCCTGGCATAGCAGGCAATACCTCACATCATCACAATATTCTTCAGTCCTTCAAATTCAATTTTGATTTGTTTTCTGTTTCACCTGCCCTTTGCCTCTTTTTCCTACCTTATGTTTTGGAAAAAATATGCCTTTTTCTGTAAACTGAATGTTTTCTGATATAACAATGTTATCATTCCCTGTAATCTGTGTGTTACATAAAGCAGTGCCCCTTTAGTGTGTATTTGCTTTGCTCCTTAAGCAGTTTATTTTTCTTTCTTATTTGTTGTGAACTTCTTCATTTCTTTCTTTTTTTTTCTTCTATATACTCTGAATCCTCAGACTGCTGAATACTTGTATCCAGAATTCCACAGTTGTCATAAGTATTATCTTGTTTAATAGGAGTTATCTTTACTTTTCTAAATGTGTTCTATTGGCACTTTGCCTAACATTTTTTTATCGCATCACTCTAGTCATTAAGATATGTAATACTTCTCCAAGCTGTGCCAGTTGCACAAGTGCAGTTGGCATCAGTAAGTCAAGATTTACTAATAGTAATAGTAAGCAATTCATCCGTCTGACATAAGGAACACAGATCACCAGTGTTATCAGGTGTTACCTTTAAATATACATAGCATTTAGAACACTGTACAAGATACTTATGTTTTAGAAACTCATTAATGGCATACTCATTTAAGTAATTAATTTCCTGCTGTAAACTAATAAAGAATTCTAAAAGAAAGGATAACCAAAATCAGTTACAACATAATTCAAAGAAATTTTAAGTTAACTTATATGAGAAAAAAACACAAAAACAGTTTACAACTAAGTGCAATAAAGCCATTCTCTGACCTACTGTACCAATTGTGATAGTCACACAAAAGCTGGATTTCCTTTATATCACTCACAGTCACACCTCGTTTTAACACTAAATATCAATAAATCACAAACCAACACAAGATTGTTTCAGATAAGCACTTCCTTATTAGTAAGAGAAGCATATATATTCTATGTTTTACTATTGATGCCACATGCCACTGCAAATAAAGTTTAAATTGCACAAATTTCCTCTGCTTTAATTAAACAGAGCACCAATCCTGGGCATTATAAAAGACCCACTATCACTGCTCAGAGAGCATCTGGTTTGGGAGGTAGGCAGCATTGCTGATTAGGTTAACTGCAGATTACACCAAGTAACCAACCTTCCCTTGTCCTGTTACAAACACCCTCCTCTCCTATCCCTTGCAAGTATACATTAGTACCAGCAATCACAGATGGGCACTTCCCAGCTATCTCTGCATCCAGCTTGGTGGACATGAGTATTCTGAGGCAATGCAGCAATTGCCTTATGTAAACTGACAACCACCAAATTCTCGAACCAACAAATACTGTATGTGAGATGTCATTACACACACACTGGAGGCTAGACTCTCACACACAGACATAAAAAGCAACAAGCAGGTTGTCAGCGACTCAAACACATCACTCACCACACCCACAAAGGAACACATGAGGAGAATAAATCTAAGATAACCTCTCTGCTTAATCTAGCAAAAGCATATTGGCATCAATCAAGAATGGAAATCAAACCAGTAGATAAAATTCAGGCAGCAACTGAATGTGCCAAAAAACAAAAGAAAGAATATAAAGTGAATGACCAGATGAAAAGGCAAGAAAAATGGAAAATACATAAATATAGTTGCAAGTATAGAAAACTTCTAGAAGAACCTCATGTTGATCAGGAACGAATGCAGGAATGGTTACGGAGAGGTGAATTCAAACCAAGAGGTGAAAGGTTAATATTGGCGGCCCAAGATAGTGGGCTATGTACATACTGGTTTGCAAAGTCCATTGAACATATGGGAGAAACAGACACATTTCTGGTCATTACAGGTTGTGACATACTAATGGCAGAAGGACTTATACTGAAAGGCATACTAATGTGGCAAGACTGCTGTACTGGGGATTGTGCAAACATGGTATTGAAATGGCTGAAAAACACTGGAAACATGATCCACAAAGCATCACAGAAAATGATGAAGTCTACATCACATGGGATCATCCATTACCAACAGTTCAAAAGATAGCTGCTAGTAAACTGGATATAGTGGTCCAAGAAAAGAAGTCAAAAATAACATTGATAATTGAAATCGCCACACCCAGTGACTACAGTGTCTTGCGTACAGAGGGACACAAAGTCATAACATACCAGGATCTGCAGGCAGAAACGAGAGCAATGTGGAAGAAAGATGCCCAGACATTTCCAATAATAGTAGGAGCAATGGGTCTTATAAAAGAGAGTCTACAGTCACATTAAGATATGCTACGAATACATGTAATTCCATAAAAATTGCAGGAGTCATTGCTGGGCACGTTGCGGGTGCTGTTAAGAGCACTTTTGGCTGGCATCAAAGAGTGAAACAATACTAATTTCATGGACTTTAATCATACTTTGACTTAGGAATGGGGTCCATTCCTATCATGGTATTGGAAACCCAAAAGATATGGAGAAACTAAAAAAGGGAGAGACCACACACATAGACCCACATATGTGGAGATGCTCAGATGTAACTTATCTAAACCTCAAAGGCCTCTCAGGCACAGTCCTCATAAACTCCACATGCACACAAACAAGATAATTCCCATCACAAGACATAAAGCCACATCTCAGTGTGACTCAACTATCAAGCCCATAAGGTGAAAAACTCCACAAGCCAATATTCTGGTCATAGCAGACTCCATTGTGAAACCCACTACTGTCCATCTTACCAGGCTGGATAAATAGAAGGTTACAGTTAGTTGCCTGTCAGTGGCCAGGGTGCACCAGATAACTGAAGAACACAGGTCACTTACCCCTAAGTACCAGTATGACTCAGTCATACTCCCTGTAGGTGCGAATGACCTGAGACATACCTCCTTGGACTATATGAAGAGAGACATGTTTGACCTCTCATAATATGTGTCACAGGCAGGTAACAGCCTAGCATTGAACAGCATTCTACCATCTCCAAGGATTATGCCATAATACCAGCAGAAAATGATTGACATTAACAACTGGCTTAGTTTCTGCTGTCATTCCAAAGGGGTCCAATACTTGTCAGCCTGGGAGGACATGGTTGACAGGCTACACTACTTTGCCAGGGATGGTCTTCACCTGTCATCTCTAGGCTTTTGGATGTTGGTCAAAATATTATTCAGTCCTATATAGTGCCTTTTTTAGGCATTGCCAAACAGATAAACATTACTGACAACCAAACAAAACGAAAAAGATGAAAGAGCAAAAGGCAGATATGTATCTATCTACATAAAGGACAAGCACACCTCAAGGATAGTCAAACAACATGACACGCTTGAGCGACTCCATGTCCAACTAACCATGAGAAAAATCTACTACCAAATTCTTGTTTGCTACAGGTCCCCCACCATGAACCAGAAAACCTATACATCATACCGGAAGTTACTAGAATCCCTCATCATCCACCCCAATACAATACTCATGCGTTATTTTAAATACCCCTCTGTTAATTGAGAGGCATACATAACAACTAAAATGCAAACCCAAAGATTTCATGACTTTGTAAATTCAAATGCCCTGGAGCAGCTAATCTGCACTCCCAATAGGAAAAAAAATATCCTAGATCTGGTACTCACAAATATAGGAGAGCACTGCACCCCCCCCCCCGCCCCCCAGTATGATGTCTTCACTGGTAAGATCAGATCACAAATAAAGATAAAACTGGTCCCCCACCTAACCCCAAAAATGTTAAGAACTTCTCTAAGGTAAATTACCCCTTACTAAGGGATGGCATAGCTAGTTTCCAAGCTCCTCCCATATCCAGTAAACACAGAAACCTATGCAAAGATATACACAAAAGCCCTGTATGACCATATAAACAACTGCATAGAAATGGCAGTACCAGACCAAAATAATCCCAGGTCAAACTGCAAAAACAAGCCACCCTACCCTGGTAGACCCCTGGTATTAATAGGTTGTACAACAAAAGAAAGAAAATCCAGTCAGGAAGTAATAGGTAATGCGCACAACACAGTAAAAAGTCCCGCATTAGTCTAAGCAAGTGAATCAGAGATCTAGTCAATTCTCTGAAAGCAGACTAAGGTAAAAATAGCCTCCAAAGCTAAGGAAAACCATAAGCCATTTTTCAGTTATGTTCCCAATCTTAAGGGAAACACCCAACAATTGCTGGCTGACAAATTCAGCACAAATTTCACCAACCCATCACCATTAGTTTTCCCCCAAGAAATATCCTCCACCACTCCACTGCCAATTATCACCAAAGAACAGGTGTTTACTGCTCTCTCTAAAGCTAAAAACATGGCTTCAATGGCACCTGACTATATACCAGTTGCCTCTTAAACAGCTTAAATCATGACTTTTCAGGCCCATTAGGATCTCTATTTAACCACAGCTTCCAGACAGACTGACTTTGTCCCAATAGAGTGAAGGACAGCAACAATCATCCCTATAAATGGGGGGACCATCTACTGACCTAGGAAATTAAAGACCCATAAGTTTGACTAGTCCTATATGTAAGGCCATGGAAAGAATATGAGCCTGATGAATAATGACATGGGAAACCTCCAAACACTGGACCCAAACCAATTTGACTTTGTCAAGGGCAGATCATGCCTACTGAATCTGTTGGATTTCTTTGCAAAAGTCACTAAGGCCATGGATGAGGATAAAAAAGTATATACTGCCTACCTTGACCTGGCCAAGGCATTTGACATAATTTCCCACTCAGGTATTATAAATAAAGTCACAAAACTGAGCATAAATCCCTGCATCATGAGATGGATAGCCAGTTGTCTCATGGACAAGACACAGGGTTAAAGTAGGTGAATCCAGATCCAGCAAGAGGCCAGTTACTAGTGGTGAGCCACAGGGCTCAGTACTGGAGCCACTCCTGTTCAGAATCTACTTCTCTGAAGTCAAGTCTAGGAAGGCCTTTGGATGACAAAGTTTTTCAATGACTTCAAGATGGGGCAGTCATTAAATCCCCCAACATGTAGACATCTTTCAGGATGGTCTAGATCAGACAAATAATTGATGTCAGAACCATGGCCCAAAACTAAATGTGAAAAAATGCATTATCATACCCTTTGGGAAGTCAAATACCTCTTGCAAATTACATCACTAGCATACCTTTAAGAATAGACTCAGCTGTGAGTGATCTAGGAACACAGATAGACAGTAACCTGAACTTTGACTGTCATGTGTTCACAGTGGTAAACAAGTCCTTCTATGTGGCACAACTTATAAGTAAAGGTATAGCATCCAGATTCAAGGAAATTTTAGTCTCACTGTAGTCGTCCCTCATTAGACCAATAATCAAGTACAATGTGCCATTTGTCATGTACTTGACTAAGCACTTTCAGCAGGTGGAGTGACCTCAGAGGTCACTCACAAAGAAAATACAAGGTGTAAACATGTCCTATATGGATAGACTAAAAGCCCTATCCCTTTACTCTGTCTCTTTACTGTCTATTTAGGGGTGACCTATGCCAGACCCACAAGGCACTCACAAATCCAGCCCTGATGGAGCCACTACACATCTGCAAGTCAAACAGCATGAGGGTCACCCAATCTAAACTTATTAACTCAAACAAAACATGCTGAAGAAACAGATATGTATCTCAGGGATTGCCCCTTCTTTGGAACAGGCTTGCTATTCACATTAAGCAGAGCCCTTCCCTAGCCCTCTTTGAATGCAATATAGATCACTGGATGAGGAATTGCAAATTCACACCTAGGGTAGTGCCTAAGTCCCTCATGGACATGGGTAATCTGTAACATACTCAAGGCATAAGCACAAACCCATGCCATCCTTTTGCCCCTAGGAGTCATGTATTGGATAAAATTGGGTTATAGTGGCTAGTCTTGTAAGGGCTATTAAGCTTTTAGCCTAGTAATCAACTATGAATGTATGAATCCCTAAATTTTTCTCTCATTTGATACATTTATAATGGCACCACCTACAGCCTCCAATTATCTACAAATGTGTTACCACATATGTCAATAATGACATATGCAGAACTTTACTAAGCTGTCCCACTGACTTGCATCAATGAAGAGATGAAGTTTACATTATATAATGACTATTTAAAAAAAAAAAAGCAACAACATTTCTTTCTTCTTTTTTTTAAATAATGCTATTGCATAACAACAATTTACCTTAACAGGGTTGTGGCCAATTCATATTTTATCTGGGGGGGCCACCATAATCACACAGGATATGCCCTTGTGACTAAACCATGGGTAGATTATGAACTACCTATCACTCCCCTCTGCGGTGTTCTGTTTAACTAACCTTTCCTCAAAAGTCCTCAGGTGCCAACCTTGTACCAAGTCCACTGTCCTCTATGGTCACACAGAATATGCCCTTGTGACTAAACCATAGGTAGATTATGAACTACCTCTCTCTCCCCCTGTGGTGTTCTGTTTAACTAACCTTTCCTCAAAATCTTCAGGTACCAACCTTGTACCATATCTGTGGGGTCTCCTTGTGTGCAGCCCCAGTTCTCTACATCATTACAGAGGCAGTGTTTCCAGAGCTACATGCAAGGATCAAGGTGGGGTATTGCTGGCTGTTAGCACAGAGGAATACACCCTAGTCTGAGTGGTAATAACTCTTCCTGTACATTCCAGGATGCCCAAAGCTTTTCTCACTGCCTTTTAGGGTTGAATTTAAACAAGTCAAATAAAAAAGCACCTTGTATCTTCTCATATTTGCTCTTCAGAAAACTTCACTGCCCAGGACCACAGTCTGCCAGGATTTTTTCCTAGTAAGCTGTACAAGCTCTACATTTCTTTACATAAAACCAAAGCCTCTGTACTTCCCACCATTGCTGTGGTTTTGTCAGTCTTCATCTCCTACCTCATGCACTGAAGAAAAACGTTATGTACTCTCAACTTTCCATGTGAGTTGTTCCATCTCGCCTTCATTCTTCACTGATGAGTTTGGAGCCGATCCTCGGCTCCGACACGGCCGACTAGCAAGCTCAAAGTTCTCCAGTAGCTTGAGACCCAAACCCTTATCCCACAATGCACTGCTGGAATTACCTCAGATCTTGTTTGCTGCATACCTTATATGAGTACAACAATTATTCTGCCTAGGAATGTAGACACATTGAAAAACTAGGATGAGGACAGCCTCCAGGTCAACTGCCAGCCAGGAGGGGAAGGGGGGAGGGACGTGAAAATGAAGGCGAGATGGAACAACTCACATGGAACGTTATGGTGAGTACATAACTTCTTTATGTGAAGTCGTTCAATCTCACCGTTCATTCTTCACTGATGGGTAACGTCCCTAGCACCCTGATCTTGGGTGGCTCACAGAGGTACACTCTTTAGAACCATAGAACCAAATGAAGCCCTGTCCCTGGAGGCCTTATCCACTTTGTAATGAGTAATAAAAGAGTGAGGTTTAGACCATGTGGCTGCTGCACAGATGTTGTCCAAAGGTAATTTGGCTTGAAAGGCTGAAGAGGTAGAAACTGCTCTGGTTGAATGAGCCTTCACCTTACTAGACAAGAACATGTTATGACAAGAATATGTGTAGGTGATACAATCCGACAGCCCCTTAGACAGGGTTGTTTTGGAAACTGGTTTACCTTTCCTGGCCTCAAAAAAAGACACAAAGAGCTGATCTGATTTCCTAATGTCTTTTCTTCTCTCTAAATAAAATCTAAGTTGTCTATGAACGACGAGTTTGTGCAACATATATTCCAATTTGTTGGTGTGATTAGGGAAGAAAATGGGTAAGTGAATGACTTGATTAATGTTAATCTCAGAACATACTTTAGGCAAAAAGGATGGATTTGTCCTGAGAGATACTCTATCAGCATGGAACACCATATAAGGGGTCTTGATGGATAGGGCTTGGAGCTCTGACACTCTGCGGGCTGAAGTGATGGCTACTAGGAAGATAGTTTTCCACGATAGAAATTTTAGTTCACAAGATGATGCAGGCTCAAAAGGACGAAGAATGATGTGCGATAACATAAAATTCAAATTCCAGGGAGAGTAAGGTGTCTTCACTTGAGGCCTCATGTGAAAAGAACCTTTTAGAAAGGCCTTAGACAATTGGTGAGCCATAATATTCAAACCATCAATTCCTAGATGGAAATTAGATATAGCAGCTAATTGCACTCACACCGTAGCAGCTGCTGCTCCTTTGTTGAAGATTTCTGTCAAGAATTGTAAAATAGAAGACAATGGCGCTTGGTAAGGGTAAATGTTGTGGGAAGAAGACCAAATGGAGAATCTCTTCCACTTACTACGATACAATTTTCTAGTGGAAGGTTTATGGGAAGCCAACAAATTTTGACTAGTGTCATGGGAAAGATTATAAAGCCGGGCTATGCAGGGAATTGGAGCAGCCAAGCAGTTAGCTTCAGTGTCTGCAAGGATGGATTAAGATCCCCTGATGGATGTGTCAACAAGTCCGTAACTGGGTCCAAGATCCATGGGTCTTCCAGAATGTGATAGTAAAGAAATGGAAACCAAATCTGCTGAGGCCAATGAGGAGCTATAAGGATGATCGTCAGTCCCAGCGACTTCGCTTTTTGTAAGAATTTGGGTATCAGGGGAATTGGTGGAAATGCGTAGAGGAGACCCGGGGGCCAATCGTGGACAAAAGCATCCCTAGGGAAGTGACATGGCATGGGAATCAGGGCAAAATAGCTTCTGCATTTGTTGTTGATATGACTGGCAAACAGGTTGGAGGAAGGCTGGCCCCATTTGCGGAAGATCCTGTCTGCAATCTGTTGTTTGAGGGACCATTCGTGAGGCAATAAAATTGCCCTACTCAATCTGTCCGCTATGACGTTGGATTTGCCTGGGATGTGCATTGCTAACAGAAAGCACTGGGATGACACTGCCCAATACCATACTCTGAGGGCTTCTCGGCAAAGGGGATAAGACTTGTTCCTGCCTTGCTTGTTCAGGTACCAGACTACTGACATGTTGTCTGTCTGTATTGCAATTGTCCCTAGAGGAAGAGAGTCCTGAAAGTATTGCAATGCTAGAAGTACTGCTCTCATCTCCAGGACATTGATATGCAGATGTGATTCTTGATCTGTCCATGTGCCTTGGGCAGTCTTTCCCTGAAAACACCCCCCCCACACACACACCCTATCAGGGAAGTATCCATGGTCACAGTGGCAACTGGAGGGGGAAGCATGAAGGGACGTCCTATTGTGACATGAAGAGACGTCAACCACCACTGAAGATCCTTCTTGCAGGAATTCGTTATCAGGATCATATGACTCATTGGAAGTTCTTGGTAAGACCATTGCATGAATAGAAGCCATTGAAGGATTCTCATATGCATCCTTGCTAAAGTGATCGCTAAAATTGCTGCTGCCATCAATCCTAGAACTTTCAATACCTCTGCAGCTGGTGCTCTGTTCTTTGATATCAGGGAGATGATGTGTTGGCAAAGAATAGAAATCCTTTCCGGTGGAAGACGAAGAGTGGTGGTTGATGTGTCTAATTCTGTCCCTATAAAAATGATATGCTGCGATGGCAATAAGGCAGACTTTTTGAAGTTGACTGTAATGCCTAGCCGATCGCAGAGTGTCAGAGTAGCCTCTCTCACTTGAAGAAGTTGATGCCTGGTGGTGGAGGTAAGGAGCCAATCGTCCAAATATGGAAACACCTGGAATCCTAGATGCCTCAGGTGAGCTGTGACTACTGCCATGCACTTGGTGAACACTCTGGGGGCTGTAGTGAGACCAAAGGGCAGAGCTCGGAATTGATAATGATTGGCTCCCAGCTGGAAACACAGATGATCTCTGGAAGGCCTGGCCATCTTTATGTGGTAGTATGCATCCTTGAGATCGATTGAGCACATCCAATTGTCCTTCCCTAGAAATGGGAGTATGGACTGTAGCGTGACCATTCGGAACTTCTCTTTTCTCACAAATTGGTTGTCTGCTGAGATCCAAAATGGGTCTCCAGTCCCCTGTTTTCTTTGGAACCAAAAAGAATCTTGAGTAAGTTTTGAATCCTGTTTGGTCTGCCGGGACTGGCTGGATGACTCTTTTTTTTAGCAATCAGCATACCTCTATTGCTGCTTGTCCCATGTGACTGGGTGGAACGTCCAGGATTTTTTTGATGGGAAGAGTCTGGGTGGAGAACGGTATAAAATACCCTCTGGAAATGATACTTTGTACCCAAATGTCATTTGTTATATTTAGCCAGGTTTCTGGGTACAATGACAAGCAACCCCTGACTGCCTCCAGAGTAGGAAAGCCAGGCCTCCCTTCAGGAGCACTGGTAGGAATGACCAGAGAAGTGATCTCTGTCACCCTGGTGTTGCAGACCCCCTCTGCTGCGAGGGCGGCGTCTTCCATTGTAACCCCTTCCTCTGCCTCTGGAGGGGAGCTCTCCACGTGTGTCTTGAAAGGCTCCTTGGGCTTTCCTGAACCACATCTTTCCTCCCCTCTGACCTTTAGGAAAGGGTCGAGTGGGGGTGGAAAAATGGACTCCGATGGCAGAAAGAGTCTTTCCCTCTTGTTCACACCTGGTCAAAGTCTCCTTCACCTTTGGCCCAAACAATGATGAGCCGTCAAATGGGGTATTCGTAAAGGAGGACTTGAAGGGTTCCGTGAAGGAACAGAGTCGCATCCAGGCATGCCTACGAAGAGCAATTCCTGTACCTGCAGCTCTACTCAAACTATCAGCTGCGTAACATACGAGATGCATGGACGAGTTGACTATCGAATTGAGGGTAGCGAGCTGAGTGACAATCTTGTCAGATACACTCATAGCTACAGCACCCTGAAGAGTATCTCCCAACTCCTTAAGGAGATCTCTCTGCAGTCTGGTAAAATGTGTCAAGTAGCTCAGTGATCTCAGTGAGAAAGTCGCTGAACTGAACATATGTTTCCTATATCTATCCATGATCCTAGATTCTCACTTAGGAAGACGGATAGATGAGGAAGTCTCAGACATTTCCTTTTTGGTGGCTGCCACCACCACCGTGACATCAACAGGAACTCCCTTGGTCAAAAAGGACTTGTCCACTGGGGCAAAAATAAACTTATTAGGCCTCCTAGGAATAGGTTCCATAGATTCTGGTGACTCTCATGCCCTACGAGAGACCAGATCCATAAGTTCATTGTAGGGTGGTGATACCCAAGAGGTGGAAGGTTAAGACCTGAAAGCCTTCAGGAGAACCGACTCATCCTCAGTAGGGCTCTTGGACTCCCAATCACCCCTCTGCCTAAGAATTTCAAGAATCTATACAAAGGAGATGTCCTCAGAGGGGGAGCTAGGGGACCCTTCTGATTCATCCAAGTCAGTGTCCGATGTGAGAGACTCCTGTGGGGGGGGTCCAAATGCCTCCTCTTGCATAATCTCTTCCTGGGAACATCTTCAGGGGGAACTTCTGGAGAGGTCTCAGAAGATCAGGGTCTCTACGCTTGGGATGACCGGAGGAAACAGAAACTGACACAGGCACTTTAGGGGAAGAAGAGGCCAGACCTTGAGATGAGGAAGTCTTAGGAGACAACACTCGCCTCATGGCTTCGAATGCACCTCGGCTCCGATGAGAAGGAGTCGATGGATCCGACAGAGCCATGATCTCCTCCTGCACCAAAGCCATGGGCTCCCAGCCCGAGGTAGGAGCTGAGCTCACCCAGGCCGAGGCCCCGAGAGGAAGAGTCGGCACCAAGCCGGTGCGACTATCCTCCCCGGACCCGACCAGAGAGTGTCGGCTCCTAGAGTCTCCACTCGGTGCCGAGAACATCTGAGCAGATGGAGCTGATGACACTGGAGCAGGTGTCAGCTCCAAGGGATCTACAATCATTAGGTCGGCCTCCTCCAGCTCTGAAGGTCCAGTATGGCTCGGAGGAGGAGCAGACAATTCAAGAGTAATGATCTCTGGCTCCGACGGTTGGGTCTGAGCCAACAGCAATTTAGCTAGGCCTGGTGCCTTTAAGAGTTCTGAACCAGCTGGTTCATATCCAGATAACAAAAGACTGACAGAAGACCTGGAAGAGTGAACAGATGGAGCTGATTTGGAGCAGTATCGATGAAGGTTTTTTGGTAACTGATTCAAGAGCAGTGTCCCGGTTCCAAAAAGAACAGACTGTTGGCTCCGAAGGCAGTGGAGCCGAAGTCACCACACTTTCTGACCTTTTTCCTTTTTTAGTCCTGGATTCAGATGAAGATTTGGACGATTTGCTGGCCCCATCCTGGTCAGACAATGCCTCTGAAAAGGGTGTCTGATAATACCCCTATCAATTAACTTCCTCTTCCTTTCTGCAAGCACTCTGGTGGAAAAGGAGTGACAGATGCTACATGACTTTTGCAGGTGCATCTCACACAAACAATAAACACACTGCACATGGGCATCCATGATGGGCATTTTCAAAGAGAACACTAACAACTATAAGTAGAGGTCCTAAGGCCAAAGGGCCGAAGGCAAGGAAAGATTTTACTGAAGAAAGGGGTGGAACACAAAAAATACTATTTACTAGCTAGTAATATCTAGTATTATATAGTAATCAAAGATATATAAAAATTGAAATATAAAACTTGCTGAAAGTTGAAAACTCCCAATAATAATCTCGAGCAATGCTGGAAACCAAGAGATCCGTGCCATGGCAAACTAGATCTGAGGTAATTCCAGCAGTGCATTGTGGGATAAGGGGTTGGGTCTCGAGCTACTGGAAAATTTTGAGCTTGCTAGTCAGACATGTCGGAGCCGAGGATTCGGCTCCGAACCCATCAGTGAAGAATGAATGATGAGATTGAACAACTTCACATGTATACATTTTATTCCACTCCTCCTGTAACATTACACAATAGGAACTGAAAAAGAAAACAAGTCCAGATACTGCCTTGCATGTTCCCACTTGAAGCTCTGTCCCCTTTTTTTTTTCACTCTGTCTGATTTTCTGATCTGCTAATATTCAGGGCAGCAATGATTAAACTTACAGCACAACCTTTTCACTCATGTGGCATCCACCCCTACACACACACTTTCTGTATTAAGCCTTCTGTGTGGCACTGTTTTGAATGCCCTTGTTATCCAAAAGTAGACCTCAGAAAAAGGATGAGATGAAAACACATAAGTACACTATTTATATTTTATCTACACCCTTGTAGTGTCATCTATTCTATGAAAATACCCTTAAACTGGCACATTTACACAAGTCACTAAAATCTAAAATGTTTAAACACCGCACATATGCAAAAGGATACTTTTAGCCCATCCAAAACAACCCCAATCTCAAATCCACATTTAGTTCAATGAAAAGGATAAACAAAAAACAAACATGGATTGCATTTCTTTCTCACCACAATGTAAGAAAACAATTTCACACAGAAATTCCATGCACACAACCTCGGGAAAACAACACTGCCACCTAAATCATCCCCTGAAATGAAGTTTTCTTACAAGAATGTAAAAGTTAAAATTAAAGAATAAAAAATAAAACATTAAATGTAACATGCTGCCCATAAACCAGTCTAATGCAACCTATGCAGATATCTCATTCATTCATTCTATTACTCTCTTTATCTTATTCAGGGCTGTGGGATTAACAACATGTATTGTGACCCAGATTTGTATAAAGCAGATGATTAAAGCATGCATGATTTCTCACTTCTGTCTCTCTCTCACACAAGTAACAGAATATGGCTAGGCAATTGATGTGAGGAATGCACTTCAGATTTGTTGTCTTGGCACAATATTTCTGTGTTGTATACTCTGCAATCTCTAATTATTTAACTAAAGATGTCAACAATTTTTAGAGACTTTTTTTTTCTTTTGTGAGCAATTTTATAAATGCTGTCAGCACACCAGATACTTCTGAGGGGCAGCTGCAACAATACACAATGCCCAGATCAGGGATCTATCTTTTTGTTACATAATCCAGAACAGGGTTTGTTGGAGGAGCTGTAAGTAACAGTATGTTGAAATATGTTACTGTGGCCATTTATTTCACCTTGTTCACAACTACACATATGTGAATCCCAAAACTGGTTATCTTTGGGAGTCATTCTGTGCGTATGAAAGCAAACAGCAGTTACTTGAGTAGGGTGAAACAATCATTGATATCTCTTGTCAGGGCTGGAGCCAGTAAATCTGTATATAAAACACACTACCATGCCCATTCTTTCACTTGCATCACAGTCTCAGCATCAGAGAAGTAACTCAGAAGGTGGCCATCTTTTCTAAGATGGGTAGACTTTATGAAAGCACAGGGTAGTTACACAGCCACTGTTAAATGACCACTGATATGACGTGTCATAGGAAGTGGTGTATCTGCCTAGATAAACAAAATGAATACAGCAATATCTTTGTCTTTCTTCGTAATTAGACATCAGAATTGTACAAATAATGGCTATCTTTTGGAGAGAAGACTGTGGTCAAAAGAAAAGGGAAGTTACATGATCACTAAAATTATTGATATGGGTCATTGTGAGTAGTGTATACATCAGAGAGCAACAAGCTGAATTACTTCACTGTGGTCATTATATCTGTGACCTCTCCCTTCATGGTCAAAGGAGGCATAGCCCCCTCAGAAGGAATGCAACCCACACAAACAGTATGACTGCAAAGGGGGCTAAAGCTACCATTTGTACTGTTTTAGAAACACAGTGAAGATATAACAGTTTTAATTTTTAATTTGTAGCTCACAACAAATATATACATTTGTACTTTTTCTTAGAGGCAGCAAATATGTAGTGCATAATCACAAATATATTTTGTTTGTATAACACAAGAACAAAAGAGCACTATTTGTCCCAATAAAGTGATTTTTTCCAGCACTGTTTCTTATGATTAACAAAATGAAGTTATTAAACTTGTCTTGTAATTTTATGGAAGCCTTGGCTGAGTGTACTAGTTATAGTGTGGCCTTTGCTGTTATTTGAGTTTGAGACTCCTGCTATACAGAGACAAGTTATTCTTAAAAATGGGACAAGTAGACAGAAAAAAAAATCATGACAGATCAATTCTTGCATTAAAACAGAGCTAAAAATATTGGAAGCTACTCCATCTTTTAACAAGCACACTGGACTGAAATTTATGGGTAGAATGGGTAGTCATCTCGCTAGGGGATTATCCTTAAAGCTCTGGAATTTAGACCAGAATGGTAGCCATCCACTTTTGGCTTTGGAAAAGGATTCATACTGCAGCATTAATCCTTACAATGACCACCACAAGATATCACTTTAATAAATGTAAGGTGCAACGTAAATGATAAATAACAATTAATTTTGTATGTTGATTCTATTTCAAGACAAAATTACATAAAAAGTAAAGTAACCAGGCAAGGTTTCCCTTAATCATGAAGATGGTATTCTCAGGCTGTGACTTTTTACTGTTGCCAATAAAAAAAACTTTATGCTTTGCTACTTTTTCATTATGGGACCACAGCACAGGCTCCAGTACTTCCAATATAATTTCTGGTATAACCAACCTGTATAGGTACCAATGTTAAGTAAAATAATTTTCTTGGGTGGCAAAAGCCAGGGTACCATTTGGCTAGGCTTATATATGCCCTAGGGCTAATAGCCTAGTACCTACTGATGAACCTATGTATTTGAACTTTTCAGTAGCTTGGTTGGTAAAGGCTTCCAATGGTAGGAATGTCAGAAAAGATGTGCAAGCCTTGGAAGATGATATTTTATTTTATTTAACATTTGTTGACTTGGAATGACCCAATTTTCAGTGGAGGCCTGGGGAGAAATGCTCCAGATGCATGTTTTTGTAACATGGGGAGAAACTAGAGCACCCAGAGGAAACCCACATGAATGCAGGGAGAACATGCAGACTCTGCACAGAATGCACCCAGCTGAGAATTGAAACGGAGTACCTCTGCACCACTGTGCCGTCCATATGAATGAAGGTGACTTCCCAGAATAAGTGAGCAAAGATAACCTCTTTATGATATCTGTTCTCTGCTGGATAAGTGTCTTCACTTTTTTCAGTATTTTCAGTTGGAGCTTTAAACTTTTTGTTTTTATTTATTCATTGGTTTTCATTTTTTCCCTCAGGAAAGAAGCCAAAACAGTTTGCCTTCTAATTATTGTGGTTAACTTGAAACCAGAAGTTTGTATATTGCTGACAATGCCTCAGACAAAACATGAAAGATTATGCTTGGATTTCTGATCATAACCAACTTATTCTGTGTCTAAGGCATGGATGCCAAGAAGAAATTCAACTCAAGAGCAGAGCAAAGGTCAACAGGTGAATCTTCATATCTATGACAGAAGTGTATAGTAAGGGTTACAAATGGAGAGATCTGTTCATAATTCTTTGCAGTGCATCTAGCTTTATCTGCACCATGTACTACCAATCAAAGAAAAAGAAGAGTGCAAAGAGTTTTACAGCTCTAAAAGGCTTAAAATGCTTATCGCTGCTACACAGACCTTGGGAAAAAGCAGTATCCCTTTCAGAAACTAACAGCTTTAAAAGTTGTTTACTTTGCTCTGCCACATTTTCCCATCTCTGTTCTGAGGTGGGTGGCACTGGACGCTGTTATGGTCTAGTGCAAAACTAGAGCATGACAGTGCTGACAGGTACTTATTAAAAGCTTGTTAACCATCTTTCTAACATAAAAATTGTGCTTAACAAGCTTATCTTTTTTCCTGATTTCACAACTTAATCACAGGCCTCAATAGACTACAAACACTTAAAACAGTGAAAAATCATTCAGGGTTATTTGTCAACTCACATATTTAGCCATAAAAATACTTTGAACCATAAAAACAACAAAAGTTATCCAGTACATGGCCTTAAGGGATCAAACTCCCTAACTATGGCCCAGGCAACCCTGTTTAAGTTAGTGTCTCAGGTTACCTGAGGTGCTGTTGTGGGAAGAATTGACAGTCCATTCTTGGGAAGAGAGTGCGCCTAATTGCACACCATGTGGTTGTTCACTGGTGGAGGCTGGGACTGAATGGGGGTGTTTTTTTAGGGAGGTGGGAGCAGGGGCTGAGTTGGCATAGAGGCTGGACAATACACCAGGACACCCCACTGGCAGAGGGTAGGGAATTTAGGGCAGAGAAAAAAATTCTTCCTTGGCAACAATATGACACTTCTCTGTGTTGTTTTGATCTTATCAGCCCCAAATTGTTTGCAGAAAGTCACATTTAGTCATCCTGGTGAATGATGAGAAGTTTCTATAAGTAGATGATGGTCAGCTGTGAAGGAAGTGAAATCACTAAAACAAATGTTAATAAACTTGACATTTTAGCCACTTTAATGAAAACTTCTGTCATCATACATTCAAAATTAAGGTGGTACAAGTGCAAAATGTTCATCTGTTAAAAGGACGAAATTTGTTAAAGCATGCACAGACCTACAGCAGTCCATACTGAGGTGGTCATTCAATAGCGAATACAATGAAGGTAAAAAAGCCAATACTTTTGCTAAACAAGGTTGGGAGATATATGAAGGGTAGGAAGAGGGGCCAAATGTTATAATTAACTGTTACACTACAATGAGTTAAAGGCAAGCATCAGCTTTATGTTTGGGCCCACATAATTATTGTTAATTTAGGAATATGTAGATTTATTTTAGAAAGGCTTACAATATTTAGAGGGAGGAGGATGTTGTTGGACAGATTTTATCATTGAAAAAAGAAGTTATGTCTTACCATAACATTCCATCTGCGTTGTAGATCTTTATTCATTCATTACTGTTAGGACTTCTGTTCCATCCTCGGAAAAGACACAGTTGGTACCAAGCTCGCGTCAGCCAAAAACTCTCAGCTAAAACCTACCCACAATGCCTCTCTCATAGTCTCTTCAGATCAAGTTTGCCGCCATTATAGTATAGAAGTAATAATAGTGATAGTAGGAGACTCTGTCTGAGCAGATACCTTAACTAATAAGGAAATCCTAAAGTCCACCAGGAGTCCAGGCAGGGGGATGGAGGGCAGGAAGTAATGAATGAATAAGCATCTACAACACAGATGGAACATTATGGCAAGACATAACTTCTTTATCTGATGTTGTAAATCTTTATTCATTCCTTACTGTTAGGACCGAGTCCCCGACTACTTGAGTCCTGGGTGGCCCTAAGGAAGGACATTCTTGAGCACCATAGAGCCAAAAGATGATCGTCCCCTGGAGGCCAAATCTAATTTGTAATGAGTGATAAAGGTATGAGGTCTTGCCCAAGTGGCTGCTGTGCAGATATCATCCATAGAGGCTCTGGAATGAAAGGCCACTGAGGTAGCCATTGATCTGGTAGAATGAGCCTTTATTTTGGAAGGTAAGGACATTTTGTTTTGAAGGTAGATGAAAATAATGGCATATTTGAGCCAAGAAGATAAAGTCATTTTGGAAACAGACTTACCCATTCTGGGTCCTACAAAGGCCACAAACAATTGATCCATTTTTCTGAAAGATTTAGTTCTGTCCGAGTAGAAAAAAAGTTGCCTATGAACATTGAGGGTATGCAGAAGGTATTCCCCTCTATTTCAATGGTGGGAAAAGAAAACCGGTAGGTCAATAGATTGATTAATGGAAAAAACAGAAATGACCTTGGGCAAAAAAGTGGGGTCAGTACGTAGAGAAACTCTTTCCCTATGAAAAATCAAGTAAGGTCTCTTGACACTCAAGGTCTGCAACTCAGATACTCTTCTCACTGAGGTAAGGGCTACTAGAAGTAAAGTTTCTCTAGACAAAAATTTGATATCACAGGAATTAGAAGGCTCGAATGGAGGACCTGTTAATGACTGAAGCACCAACATCAAGTCCCAAGGTACTATAGGAAGCTTGACAGGAGGTTTAATATGTAATACTCCTTTCATGAAGATTTTGCACAGTCGGTATGACATAGATGAATTGTCAGTTCCATTGTGAAAGTTTGCAATAGCTGTTAAATGCACTGTAATTGTCGATGCTGAAGCTCCTGTGTGCAACAGGGTAGTGAGGTATTGAAGGATCTTCTGAATAGGCATGGAAAAGGGGTCTATGTTATGTTCTTTGGCCAATCTAGAGAACCTAGTCCACTTACTGGAATAAATTTTTCTGGTGGACGGTTTGTGTGAAGCCAGAAGGATCTCGCGAACAGGGAATGAAATATCAGGTAGCCTGGCAACCATCGGAAAGGGAGAAAGCAAGCTGTGAGCTTGAGGCTGTGGAGATTGGGGTGAATCAGTCCCTGAGGATGAGACAGTAGACCTTGGGATTGATCCATGATCCACGGGCTGTAAATCAGGTGAGTCCATAGGAATGGGAACCAGATTTGACAGGGTCAATAAGGATCACTTTGCTTCTCAACATTTGAGCTTTCTGTAGAAATTCTGGGATGAGGGGAAGCAGGGGAAAGGTATACAGTAGACCCGGGGGCCAATTGTGTGTCAGAGCATCCCTAGGTGACTTCCCCTGAGGGGGGGATCAGGGCAAAATAGCTTCTGCATTTGTTGTTTAGGGTTGAAGCAAACAGGTCACAACAAGGCCTGCCCCAACAGCGGAAGATTTGATCTGGATATTTCTTCCCACAATATTTACTTCTCCGGGGCCCTGCTAGACAGGAGTCCGGAGAAGTAAATATTGTGGGAAGAAATATCCAGGGAATTGTTATGACTTGGCTTGCATAGGCCCTAGGGCCAATAGCTTAGTACCAACCTATGAACCTATTATTGGATTGAGGGACCACTCGTGAGGCATCAAAATGTTCTTGCTCAGATTGTCTGCAATAAGATTGGAACTCCTGGGAATGTGCGTTGCTATGAGCGGTTGAAAGCCATCGCCCAGTGCCAAGTTTTCATGGCTTCCCAACACAGAGTGTAAGACCTAGTTCTGCCTTATTTGTTGATGTACCAGACGACTGACATGTTGTCTGATTGAATTGCAATCGTCCCGGAAGGAAGGTATGTGTGGAACGCTTGCAATGCTAAGAGAACTGCCCTCAGTTCCAGGACATTTATGTGCAAATTGGCCTCCATGGGGGACCAGGTGCTTTGGACCGTCTTTCCCTGCAAATGCCCCCTTCACCTTAACAAGGAAGTGTCTGTGATCACCATGGCCCTGGACTGGGGAAGACAAAACAGTCGACACCAAAGATTTGTTTCTGGCTTCATCCACCATAGCATTTCTTTCTTGCCAAGATTTGTTAGGCGTATCATGTGGTCGAGTGGGTGGGTTAAGATCGACCATTGTGATGAAAGGAGCCACTGTAATAGTCTCATGTGCAACCTCGCCAATGGTACTAAGGTAATGGTTGCAGCCATAGAGCCCAATAGGTGTAGTACAAGGCATGCTGGTACAAATGTCTGCGGGAGGAGGACTTGAATCTGGTTTCTTATTTTTGAAAGCCTGTGAGGAGGAAGGGAAGCTTGACAGGACATTGTGTCGAAGACCACTTCAATGAATTCCAGTGCTCTTGTTGGAGACATGTATGATTTGCCCATGTTGATCATGATACCTAGGCGAAGAGCAAGCCCTTGACTGTAAGAGAGACTAAGGATGAGACAATTCCTGGTCTTGGTGGTAAGGAGCTAATCGTCTAGATATGGAAACACCTGGAATCCTTGTAGTCAGAGATGAGCTACTACTTCTGCCATACATTTGGTGAACACTCTGGGGGCTGTCAAGATACCAAAGGGCAGTACCCTGAAATGATAATGATGGGCTCCCAGCCAGAAGGGGAGAAATCTCCAGGAGCGTTTGTCCATCTTTATGTGGTAATACGTGTCCTGGAGGTCTATAGAGCACATCCAGTTGTCCTTCCTCAGAAAGGGAAGAATGGACTGTACCATGACCATCAGGAATTTCTGAGGTTTGATGAATTTGTATAGTAAGCGGAGATCCAGGATTGGTCTCCAGTATCCTGTCTTTTTTGGCACTAAAAAGAACCTTGAGTAAAAGCCGGATCCTCTGTGGTCTGGTGGGACTGGTTGGATGACTCTTTTTCTTAGCAGCTTTTTGTCTTCTAAGGCTGCAGCCTCCCTCTGACCAGGTGGGACATCAGGGATTCGTTTTATGGGTCTGGGAGTGAGGTCGAATGGGATATGATAGCCTCTGGATATTATTCTCTGCACACACACATCCACTGTTATGAGTTGCCAGGCCTGTAGGTGCAGAGAAAATCGACTCCCGACTGCTTCCAGAGGAAAGCAATTGGGCCACTGTTCAGGAGTGCTGGAAGGGTCAGCCAGAGAAGGAATCTCTAGCGCCCTGGTTGTGTGGACCCCCTCTGCCCTGAAAGGGGCATCTTATGGATGAGTTGCCCCCTCTGCCCCGGGGGGATTGCTCATCACGAGTGTCACGAAAAGGTCCTTGGGACTTCTTGAACCACTATTTTTCTCCCTTCTGATTCCTGGAGTAGAACCTCTGGGGGGGTGGAAAAATGTATGCCCACAGCAGACAAGGTCTTTCCATCCTTCTCACTATGTGAAAGTGTGTCTCTTACTTTGGGACCAAAAAGGGAAGATTCGTCAACAGGTGCGTTGACAAAGGAAGATTTAAAAAGGGTCAGCGAAGTCACAAAAATGCATCCAAGCACACCATCTCATAATGATGCCCGATGCAGCTGCTTGAGCTGCCCCCTTGGTAGTGTGAGAAATCAAGTGCATCGAGGAGTTCGAGACTGACTCCAAGGTAGCTAACTGAGAGGCAACAGTATCACGCACCTCCTCAGGCAGTACCTCCACCAAAGAGGCAGACATTTCTGAAATTAAGTCTTTTTGGAGGTGAGTAAAGTGTGCCAGGTAATTCAGCGACCAAATGGCAAAGGTCACTGAAGCATTGGCCCGCTTCCCCAGTCTGTCCATAGCATGAGACTCCCTGTTCGGGGGATGAACAGTGGAACTATCTTCCACCAACCAGTTCCCTCTTGGTGGCCGCCGCCACAACCATGGAATTGACTACCAGCTGTTTGGACCAATTGGGTTGGTCTTCAGGACTGGACAAAATTTTATCTGGCCTCCGGGGCCAGGTTCTATGTTGTTCGGGGCCTTCAAGGCACACTGCACAATAAGTTGAATGAGCTCATCTGCAAGTGGGGACACCCAGGAAGTAGATGGTCGAGCAAGGAAAGCCTGCAAAAACACCAATTCCTCCAAAGAAGGTTGGAGGGCTTCCAGTCTCCCCTCTGCTTGAGGATCTTGAGAATGTCTCCAAATGACATGTCTTCTGGGGGGAGACCGTGGGGAACCTTCTCCCTCATTGCAATCGGTGTCTTCAGTGATGGATTCTTCGGGGGAATCAAGATGTTTCCTCTTGCAAAGTTTCTTCTTGGGCGGCTCCCCAGTGGGATCTTCTGAGGAGGACTCCAGAAAAAGGGTTCCCTTGATGTGCAGGTCTTGCATCTCCCATGCTTGAGGTTCCAGAGTAGGAGAGTGGGACAGCTGCATGCTAGAGGGGAGTTCTAGTTCCAATGCCAGTGGTGTCAACTGCAAGCCTGTTGAAACAAGGACCCTCTCCATCACCTGGACAGCAGGCCTGCCTGAGGAGGGATGGGAGCCTTGAACCGAGAAGGACAACCTCAGAACTGGGGTCACACCTAACCCTGAGGAGCCCGCCTCCAGGTGAAGAGCTCTGAGAGGACCAGCAGCTGCTGGGAGAGCCCTGGCTGTAGACGGCGCCACAGAAAAAATCAGCGCCAAACTAGGTGTCATGGTGCCGACAGCCCAATCACTGCTCCGAAAGTGCACCAGTTCCAAAGGAGCAGTGGTGCCAAGAGTAATCGGTGCTGACAGGGAAGCCTCCGCTGTTGGAGCTGAGAGAGTATGCACCGGGATGGCCATCGGTACAAAAGTCTCCGAAACCTGGGTGGAGGTTGGAGAAGGATAGACAGGAGAATATGCCGTGAGAGCTTCCATTCCAGGAGGGAGAGAAGACCTGGTCTGGGGGGGGTTAATCCTCTAGCTGCCAGAAGCTGGTCCACAACCCTCACTACATCCTGTTCTGAAAGACTCCTGGTGGATCTGGAGGATGGTGTTGATGGAGAGTCTGGGCTCTCAAGAAAAGGACTAAATTGTTGTCCCAAAAAGGGGTCATAAGATGGAGAACACCTAGTTCTGGGTAGGTACTTGACCTTCGGAACTGAAGGTGTCATTACCAGTGGAGCCGTGTAAGATATCATCAACATGGCTGGGGATGGTGCTGATGCAGGTACAGTAGTTGGAGCCTGTGTCTCAAACAAAGTCGGCACCATGGGGGATGGTGCCGAGGCTGGTACAGTGGAAGGAGTTTGAGTCAGAATCAAGGGGGGCGGTGCCGAGGGAGAAGACAGGGGCCGTGGTGCTGAAGCTGTCTGTGCCAATGGCGTGGGAGAAGCTCGGTGTCAACCCAGTTCCAAGGAGGATGGGGATGTTGGAACCAAAAGACTCTGTTTCTCCTTATGCTTTTTTATGTCTTTATACTTAGGAGGTGGTGAGACCTCCATCCCAGAAAGAGCCTCCGTGAAGGGTGATTTCAGCATACCCTTTAGAATAAGCTTGTTCTTGTGTTCAGCCAACGTATGGTTTCTGAAGCTAGAACAAATGTCACAAGAAACATTAAGGTGGTCAACGCCCAAACAGTAAACACACTGAGCATGACCATCAGAATTGGGCATCTTACGCCCACACTTATCATACTGTTTGAATCCAAGCTTGTCCTTATCTGCCATTATAACACACTACATCTAGCAACAAGAAATAGGATAGTGAAAGAAAGCACTTTTCTTTTTTTTTTTTTTTTTTTTTTTACAGATAGCAGAAAAAGAGTACCAACAATGGTACTAAGAAATACCAAAAAGGTAAGAGGAGGACCTACTAAGGTTGGGAGAGAGGGAGTACTACCAACGATGGTACGAAAGAACTACCAAGGTAGTGGGTAGGGTTTAGTCAGGAAATGAAGAAGGTAGAGATGAAAAACAACATTAGATGATAAAAACTGTCTGACAAACACTAAAGACTCAAAATAACCGCAAAAATAGGCTACACTTAGCTGAGAGAAGGCTTGGCACATCTGACGAGGAACGTGGTAAATGAGATCTGGAGAGACTATGAGAGGGGCATTGTGGGTAGGTCTAAGCTGAGAGTTTTTGGCTGGCGCGAGCTTGGTACCGGCTGTGTTGGTTCCGAAGACGGGACCAAAGTCCTAACAGTAAGGAATGAATAAAGATTTACAACATTAGATGTACTTTTTGCCTTGGGCCTTTTTTCATGGCAAATTAGTCTCCAGATGAGGTTGAATTTTTTTTAAGTAAAGACCTTAAGAGGCTGACTGAACTGACAAAGAAAAGATTACCTGCAAAGGAAGCATCTTAAATTTAGGTTTTCACATTTTTCAGCAAGTTTTCGGACATTAGACAGGCATGTAAATTGCTCCTTGACACATCATCTGCCAATATGAATTACTCTGTCATTATCAAATGATTGTTAATCAAATCTTACTTTGCTGTATCCAGTTAATTGGATGTTATGCATGCTGAATATTGTTGATCTATTATTTTCATCCCCTAACAGTGCAGATGTGGAAATTTGTCGTGTGCTGTAATGTTATTTGTTTCATTTCTTAACATTTTATATATTCTGGGGAGTGTGCATGGTTCAGGAAGGCTTGTGCACAGAGAGATTGTACAACACAAAGGTGGTTTCTTTCAGTGAAACAGCATACCAGTACAGGTAGGGAAGTCTGCACTTATCTACACTGTAGTGAGATCTCAGAACTGGTATATTTAGACATGCGAGTGAGAAGGCTTCTTCCTTCAAAAACACTTCTGTGCAGTTTCATTCAATCAAGTCAATACAATTTTTTAATGGCAGCTTCCGATAATTTTTCAATCAATTTATTGCCATACTCTCACTGATTCATAACATTTTGAAGTCTGAAGGGCCAACGTTTCAGCACTCCTAACTACGAATACAATACATGCTTTGGTATATTCAAATTCAAGCATATCGCTTATCTGGAAAGGCCAAACTTTAACCAAGAAAATTAAAGACCATAAATGCTCAATTATCCCAAAAGAATAGCACAACTCTCCTTCTACTCCATAACCTATAAGCTGCTCATTGGTGACCAGTATCACACTTTTTCTAGCCATGAAAGATCTAATCCTCTTTAACTGTCCACTTCTTTGCAAATCAGTGGCTCTGCATACTGGGCTCATGAATGTAGATTATCAAATAAAAATCACTTTAGGGATAGATTCGTAGCTCAATGTTTTTCCAGCCTTTGGAAGAAGATACCACTATAGGTCATGGAAGGTATGGCTACCTTTAAATGTGAGGGTTGATGACTGGAATGGTTGATACAAACTTACACCAGGATTATCAAGTATAGCCCTGCCTGATTTGGAAGGTGAGCATTATTAAGAACTTGTAAAGTATGTCAAGAACTTTTAATCGTGTCTGCTTAAAGTTGTGTATGGTTAGACATCTCAGGGGTCCTGTGATTACTTGCCTACTATTGTTACTATGCAGGGTTGGAACTTGAACTGTATTTTTGGAATATGGTATACTGCTTAAAGTATTCTGAATTTGTCATAAAATAGTATTCTGGTAAAACATCTTATGAAATGAATACTTATTCACCTTATGTACTAAAGTGCTTGATATCTGCACCTTCTTATCAAAGCTGTCCAGCAATCTATTCTCTCTATTAAAAGGAAAGTACCAAAAGCTGTAGATGGTTTTGTCAGGAGAGTTAGATGCAAACAGACTTGGTGGGTCAGACTTCAAACAAGAGTACAGCTCACAGTCATCCTTATAGTTCTACAAAAGATGTACTACTATGTACAGGTGGCTGAGTGGCAGGATGAAGAGAACTGCTGCTGTTAAGTCTTAGAAGTTTTTTTTCCCCAACAAACATCTTTATTAAATTTTCACATATGACATAGGCAATCTTAATATATATAGATATATATATATAAATCTAAAACAAACAAAATTACACCACTTTAGTTGCAGACATTATTGTATGGGACCCCAAATTTGCAGGCCCAGAGATTCCTGGACTTAACAAACACTCTAGACCAGCTAGTCCTGACTCCCACAAGGGGTGCAAGCATTCTTGATCTGATCCCCACTGACATGGGAGAGTGCTGTATCCCCCAGTGTAATGTCCTGTCTGGTAAGGTCAAACTATAAAACTGTCTCCTTTGAGGGAAAAAAAATACTAAGACCCCAACTAACCCTGGAACATTTAAGAGCTATTCTAAGGCAAACTTCATAATATTAAGTGATACCCTGGCAACATTTCAAGTCCCCCCAAATACTGAGAACCACTGCATATGTGGAATTGTTTCAGAAAGCATGTGCAATCATATTAACAGCTGCATAGAGACAGCTGTACCTACCATGTATAAACACAGAGCAAACAAAAAAAGTAGCTACCCTGGTGGAATCCCAACACCCATATGTTGTATAAGAAAAAGAAGAAACTTGTGGCAAAAATTAGGAAGTGCAGCATCCAGCAAGGTAAAAAAAAAAAAAAAAACTCGCCCCATTAACCTAAACAATCAACTCGTAGGACTAATCAAATCTACCAAAGCCAAATTTGAGGTAAAAGTAGCCTCCCAGGCTGAAGGGAATGTCAAGGTTTTCTTCAGCTGTATCTGCAACCAAGGCAGTACAAAATAATACTGTGAACTAATTATAAATAGAGCTGCCTACACTAAACCAGAAGGCATAGCAAATCTTCTGGCTGACAAATTCAATTCCAATTTTACACTCCTGTTTCCCCTGACACCCCCTAAGAATACTACTGAATGTGACCACCCCAACTTTCACTAGGTTCATAGGTTGGTACTAGGCTATCAGCCCTAGGGCCTATACAAGCATAGCCATAACAATTCAAACCGACACAGTGTAACTCAAACTAGTAAAATGAAACCCGACTCGGCTCCCCAGACACTGCGAACTTTAATAGATCCAAATACTGTGAATACAGCACGAAAAAAACAAGCAAAAAACTTTAATGTAAATGTAATGTTTGAATGTAAAGTTTTTTACTTGTTTTTTTCGTGCTGTATTCACAGTATTTGGATCTATTGAAGTTCGCAATGTCTGGGGAGTAGAGTCGGGTTTCTTTTTAATAGCCATAACAATTCCCTGGCTATTTCTTCCCACTTCCCTGGACCCTGTCTAGCAGGGCGACTGACGTGATCCCTGGGGTGAACTTCCTTTCTCCCATCCAGTCATCAAGGTTCCTTTTGAAGAGGGCCAAAGAGGTGCTCTGCTTGACATGTATGGGCAGTCTATTCCAGAGTCTGGGGAGTCTCTGGGTCAGGAACCTATCCCTCAAGCATGTTTTGTTTATTGTGATGACAAGGTTTAGATCCCTGGAGCATGTGGCTCAGAGGGATTGGGATTTCTTTAAGTGTAGCCTGTCCAACAGCTCTAGGTTTGACATGGCCTTGTATGTTAAGCAGAGATCGCCTCGGAGTAGACAATATGCGACAGAGTATAGCTGGAGTTTTTTAAGGCAGTCAACATAAGTCATCTGCTTTAGGCCTGTGATTCTTTTAGTGAGGTATTTCTGCGGCCTTTCCAGTTGTTGTAGATGTCTTGAGAGGTACATACCAAATGGGGCATTGTATTCTATAATGGGTCTAATGAGGGATGAGTACAGTGGGACAATGACCTCCTTTTTTCTGGATGAAAAGCCCTTAGTGATGAGGTGTGCCACATAGAAGGATTTCCTGACTGTTGTGGCAATGTGGATATTGAAGGTGAGACCACTGTCCACCTGTGTCCCTAAGTCTCTTATCACACTTTCGGTGTTTAGTGTATTGCCACCTATGTGGTAATTCACGGGTACATGTTTTTTCCCAAATGGGATAACTATACATTTCTTGGCACTGAGCTTGAGCCCATGGCTCTGGCACCAAGCATCTGTTTCTGTAAGGCCCTTTTGTAGAGTATCGACACAATTTGGGGATTCAATAATGGCTCCCAGTTTGCAGTCATCTGCGAACTTTGTTAGCCAGAGTCCCTTAGTATTGGCCTGTACTTCAGAGAAGTAGATGCCAAACAAGAGAGGTCCCAGGACTGAACCCTGAGGTACTCCACTTGTCACTTGTCTGGAGCTGGATTTGGAGTCAGCTACTTTTACAGTGTGGGTTCTGTCAGTAAGCCAGTTGGCAATCCATTGAGTGACTTAGGGATTAATGCCCAGCTTAGTAAGTTTATCTATGATTCCAGAGTGGGGGATGGTGTCAAAGGCCTTGGTGAGGTCCAGATAGGCTGTGTGGACTGCCTTACCCTCGTCCACGGCTCTGGAGACTGATTCGAAGAAGTCAGTCAGGTTCAGGAGACAAGATCAGCCCTTCATGAACCCAAACTGGGTGGGGTCCAGTGTTTTAAGGTTGCCAATGTCTTTGTTTATAAGTTCCATGATAATACTTTCCATGGCCTTGCAGATCAGGCTCGTCAGACTGATGGGGCGGTAGTTCCCAGGATCCAAGGTGGATCCCCCCTTGTGGAGTGGGATAACTGTAGCTGTGCGCTACTCAGTGGGCATGAAGCCTGAGGTGAGGGTATGATTAAACATGACACTTAGGTGAGGTGCCAGTTCATTTTGTAGTTCATGTAGTACACAGCCCGGGATGTCATCTGGTCCCATGGATGCTGTATTCTTAGCTTTGGAGAGTGCATTTTTTACCTGTGTGGCCGTTATTACCGGAATTTGTCAATTTTCTAGTATTGAGATAGGCCATTTAGGGGGGTGAAGTTGGCACTGAATCGATCTGCCAGGATACTGGCAATATCCTTGGGATCAGTATATTTAATGCCATTCTGTTGTAGTTCAGAGCAGATCTGAGCATTGCCATTTAGATTCTTGACATAGTTGTAGAATGCCTTGTGGTTGTCTTTGGAATCTTTGGCAATTTTATTTTCGTAACTAGCTTTGGAGGATTTTATGAGGGATCTCAGCTTCTTACTGAGGCTGGTAAGGGAGATTTTTGCATCCTGGGATTTTCCTCTTTTCTGCAACAGTTTCTTCCTTTTGTTGTAAAGTTTGTTTATGGCAGGGAACCAACAGATTGGCTTCCTTTTTTTGGAGGTGAGCATTTTGGTTCTATTTGGGGTGGCATGATTCATGCATGAGTGGATGTGCTCGTACAGTGCCTTAGTGTAGGACTCAGCAGTCGAACTTTCAGTTTCCGTCTGCATGGGTGTCATGAAGTTTGTAACTTCTGACTTGAGTAGCATGAAGTTGGCTTTGGAGAAGTTTTTTATGGAGGTTTCCTTACTGGGGGTGGGTTGGGATGGGATGTGGATGTTAAGGGTGATTAGCTTATGGTCTGACCTGACCAACGAGGGGGTGACCATAGGTGTGGAGCATCAATTTCCCATGTTGGTAATGACCAGGTCTAGGATACTGGAGCCCCTGGTGGGACTATGGATTAGTTGATTCAGGGCATTGGAATTTATGAATTCCAAGAACCGTTGGGCAAAGGTGTTGGTACATGAGTAGTTTTCCCAGTTAATGGCAGGGTAGTTGAAATCACCCAGAATTAGGGTGTTTGGTTGTATATTAATATTTTCCAGTATGTTAAGAAAGGTGTAGTGAGAATCTTGGGGCATGGTGGGGGATCTGTAGCAAGCTACAATTTGGATTGCAGTCTTACCTAGTGTTAGTTGCACCTGGAGAATTTCAGATGCATTGTGTTGGGCAACTAACCTGGTGGTGTGAATATCCTTGGTGAATATGGACACTCCTCCACCTTTAGTGTTTCAATCCTGGTTTGGTGGCCGAAAAGTGTGTTAAGAGTTGTAGCCTGGTATTGCAGGGGTGCTCTCTGCAGCCTTGAACCAGGTCTCAGTTACTGCACAGATATCGATGTTAACCATTTTTAGGAAAGCCTCGAGAGAGTGCATTTTGAGGTTTAGACTTCTAGCATTGAGTAGTCATGTCGTCCCAGGCAAACAGATACTGGATCCCCTTTAAATGACACCAGAAGCTTAGCCAATTGTTGAAGTCAATCATTTTGTCCTTATACTGTGGTATCATTCTGGGCGAAGGCAGGATGCTACTCAGGGCTAGGGTCATACCTACCTGGGCCACATGATCCGAGATCTCTTCTATGTCTCCTTTCATGCAGTCCAGGGAGGTATGTCTCAAGTCATTCACTCCAACATGGACAATGACAGAGTCATATTTGTACTTGTTGTGGAGTGACTTGAGTGCATGAGTTATGTGGAGAATCCTGGCACCCGACAGGCAGCTCACTGTAATTTTCTCCTTGTTCAGCCTGGTGAGTGGGACATCAGTGTGCTTGACTATAGAGTCACCTATGACTAAAGTGTTAGGTATGTTGTCTTGCCATAGGGGCTGTTGCTGGCTGGCACACTGGTGTTGTGAGCTATGTGACACTTTGGTTGTGATTGGTGTTTGTTTGTGTTTCAGCTTCAGAGGTCCTTGTTGCTTGGGCAGGTTACAGTTAAGGGCCTCTGCATATGTGGATTTAGTGTTGCTATGTGTGGGTGTTGGTGGTGTAAGTATAGAAGGGCTATGTGATGCTTGAGGTGTTATGCAGGTGTCAACCTTCTCCTCTTGACTGTCTAGCACAATCTTGGGTGGAGAGAGCTATTGCTTCCAGTTTGGCTATGTAAGTGCATCTCTCACAGGTTGTAGTGTTGGGTGGTAGGAGGAGAGGGTTATCTGTGTACGAGGCAATTGCTGCATTGCCCCAGTATGCCCAGATTCACCAGGTGGACAGGAGAAATCAACGGAAGCTGACCCTTGGACATGCCTGGTTTGGTGCTTTTTTTTGAAAAGTACAGGAGCTGTTTTCCCATACCTTAGCAAGGTACTTTGCAATTATAGGCTGTTTAGTGCCTATGATTAATTTCTCCTTATTAATAAAGAGAGTTGAGTGCTTGTATCGGTTTAAGGCTTCCTAGTACTTTCCAGCAGTATTAGAGCAAGTGCTAGTCACAGAGATGCTTTAAGGTAAGATGAAAAAAAATTGTTTATCCTAAACACTGCAGTGTGCACTAGAGAAGTTAGATGTGAAAGTAGGTAACTTAAGTTTTAGCTGTCTACAAAGTTAAATTTTTTTGGAGAGTCACTATTTTTAAAACAGCAAGATAGATTGAAAGGGGGTGATCACTTTTGTATTCCCGTACTATGGAATACAGTAGAATGGCCAATAAATTTAAATAGTTGAAGGGGAGTGATTTCACAAAATGATAATTTTGTGCTTACTCACACAAGCCAGTGAAAGCAGAGAGGAAATGAGATATATGGTCAAATGAACATAAGAGGCATGGGGCAGGTTCTCAATGCACACTTCAAAGATAAGAACATTGCATCAATGGGTCATACCTGCCTGGGCCACATGATCCGAGAGCTCTTCTATGTCTCTTTTCATGCAGTCCAGGGAGGTATGTCTCAAGTCATTCACTCCAACATGGACAATGACAGAGTCATATTTGTACTTGTTGTGGAGTGACTTGAGTGCATGAGTTATGTGGAGAATCCTGGCACTTTGATAATATCTCAGGATGCCTTCTAAATAGCATGAATCATGACCTGTCACTATTTAGACATAACCTCCAGACAGGCTTCATGCCATACGAATTGAAAATTGCAACCATCATCTCTCTGAATGAGGGTGGGCCATCTACTGACCCCAGTAAACCCATAAGTCTGACTAGTCTCATATGCAAAGTCCTGGAAGGAATTATCATGGAAATGAGAACAATGACATAGTAAATCTTTAGACATAGGATTCAACCCAATTTGGTTTCATCATGGGCAGGCCACGCCTATTTAACCTGATGGAATTCTTTGACAACAATGGACAAGGGCAAAACTGTGCATACTGCTTACCTTGACCTGACCAAGGCTTTCAACACTGTACCCCACTTGGGTGTTGTTGAAAAACTCTGGGAATTAGGTATAAAGCTCTATATCACCCACTGGATAGCCAGGTGTCTTACGGATGTAACCCAAAAAGAGGCCAGTCACTAGCAGAGTTCCTGAAGGCTCTGTACTGGGCCTGTTCCTTATTGGCATCTACTTTTGTGAAGTCAAGGACCTCTGGCTAACCAACTTTGTGGATGATTGCAAAGTAGGCATAGTCCAAGAATTCCCCCAAGACACTAATACTCTGCAAGATGGCCTGACACAAACTAATTTCTGCTGCCAGAGTCACAGTCTAAAAGTCAATGCCAAGAAATCCATAATAATATCATTTGGGAAGTCTGCTTCCTCTGGAAATTACCACATTGATAACACACCCTTAAATGTCGACACATTAGACAGAATTTGGTGCTGCCTGTAGACTGTAATCTGGCCTTTGATTATCAGATGTCTGTGTGACAAGGAAATCATTCTGTGTTACACAAGCTATAAGCAAGGGTATGGCATTTAGGTCCAAGAAATAATCATTCCACTGTACTCAGCTCTTATCAGAGCACTCATTGAGTATAATGCCTCCTTTGGTGTGTACCTGACAAGGCATGTGTAACAAGTGGAACATCCACTGAGGCGCCTCACAAAAATAATACAGGGCTTAAACAACATGTCCTACATGGATCGTCTCAAAGCCCTATCCCTGTACTCTGTCTGCTACAGACTGTTGAGGGACATTCTATGCCTGGCTTACAAGGCATTCTCGGATCCCAATCTGATGGACCTTCTGCATATCCACAAAGCAAACAGCATCAGAATTACTTGATCTACAGACCTAAATCTTGTCTGCGACATATATAGGACATGTTGGCAGCACAGGTATGCATCTCAGATATTACCCTTTCTCTGGAACAGGCTTCCTGTCCATGTGAAGCAGAGTTCTTCCCTAACCCAATTCATGCATAACATGGACCAGTAGATTGACAATAGGAAATTCACTCCAGGTCTGGCACTTGTGTTTCTAATAGAGAGCCTATAAACGCTTGGCCATCTAACCCCTAACCTACATATACCCTTTAAAATAACCTTGGGGTACTGAAACTTGTCAGATATAATTGTAAAGCATGGCTAGGCTGATAAGGGCCCCTGTGGTTGTTAGCCTAGTATAATCCTATGAATCTATGCACAGACACCATTGAAATAGTTGTAGTTGCAAACATTATACATCACTTATAATCCATCCAGTCATTGTCAGTTAAGCATTATATGGCTCATTCAAATCCTGCTTCTTAAACCTCATTCCTGCTCTGCATATTTTGTTCCCACAATTCCCATTTTTCCTATGTAGTTTGTTCATTCCCTTGTCTAAAGATAGCAATTCCAGTTGTTTTATATCTGTTACTATATTCACTGCTTCTAGTAAAGGCTGGTCTAGACTATGATTTTCATTTTCTAGTAATTGCTTTTTTGGCAGCCACCATAATTAGACTCAGCAAGGCTTTACTATGTCTAGGCAATTCTGATTCTGTATTATAACTAAAAAAAAAATCATCTCCCCAGTCAATCCAGCACCCAACATCTCTGAGAGAGCAGTCAAGTCTTAGAAAGGTTTGATCCTCCCAACAGATTCTGGAACTTTCAACATCTATAAACACCATCTTCTAGGAAAATAAATATATGTAACTGTCCAACTTTAATTCTCTCCTATAGTAGTAATGATTTCATTGAAAGTACATCCTGATGGGGTGATCTGAGAAATTGAAGGAGTTCTTGTTGTAAGGAAAAATAAGTATATGTTCTTTAACTGTGGAAATGCCTTCACCCACCACATTCTCACATCCCCAAGTATAGAAATTCAAGATTGTGCATCACACATAGATAATCAAAACATCTGTAGCAATCCCATTATAGATCAACACACAAACACACACACACACACACACACACGAGGCTGTCTCTCCCACACCAGCACATCTCTTAAATGTATACTAAAACACCAGTTAGGAAAAGGAAAAATGTTCATATCCTTATTTAATGACTGTCTCACTTTATTACCTACATTTGTTTTGACTAATACTGATCCTGATGAAACGGGCATCCTATCACTGCTACAATGTTACATCTGTAGGAATTCAGAAGGAAGTGTTTCATCTTTTGCAGAAGCAGGGGAATGCCTCTTCAAACTCGTTGCTTTCTGAAACTTTTACTGGTACGAATACAGGTTTCCATTTTTTCAGTTTTAATCTGGACATACAAAAGTCTTTGAAAAGGGATCAACATCAGTTTTAAGATATTCCTCTGAAACTGAAGCAGTCTCTTCCATTAACATCATAATCAACATGAGGAAGAATCTCAACAGGAAAACTAGTCATTTTGAAAGAGAAGCCTTGCAAACATCAGTAAAGGGTTATATTAGCTCCCCTAGCAAAGAAACTTCTGGCTCAGTGTGTTCCTTGCTTTCTGAGACTACACTTGGAAAGTCTGATGTCTGGATTAACATTTATACTAATGAAGATGTCTCTTAAAGTTCTTTTAAAAAGCAGTGATGTTGGCAGAGGATTTTTCGGGCAACAAAGTGATCAATTTCATATACTTGTGCTTGGAAGTCTGTTAAGAAAAATGCCTCGGCCTCAAAATTATTTGTAGATGGTAGAGCAGATCTGGAATCTGCTGGCAAAGTCTTTTTCACGTTGATCGCTTCTGCTCTCTTCTGAATCATTTGTTTAACTTGTTGCGTTTTAATCAGTTCTACCATACACTATACTTTTTTCTCAAAGGATTCAAGTAGCTTTTCAGTAAAGGAAAAAACATAAATGTAATGATTTCTGTCCTTGTAGTTTAGAAGCCTGTGTGAAACTACTACAATGCTCACACTCTTCAACTCTGTAGTTACACTTCAAGTTGAGTTTTCATCAGTCTCAAAGAAAAAAATCAGTAGTTAAAAAAATATATGAAAATCATTAACTCTGTGCAGAAAAAATTCTGAGCCACTAGGTATGAAAGTGAAACTCTGGCTCAAGTAGGAGAAATGCAGTATTCAAAGCAATAAGAACTGAACTGAACATCAGCAATACAAGCTACACAAAAGCCATACTCCAACTTAGCACCTAAGCAATTCAAGGACTGAGATGGTTCCTAGGAGGGAAAATGTCAGTGCTTTTACAATTTCAGGCAGGCAGAACACACACATATAGAGAGACAAATGTGAATATTATGATTGATTATTATGCAGACTGCCCTCAAAAATAATTTTTCAAAGAAAGAGTATAGCTAACCTATCCCTCAACACACAGCAGGGTAAAAACCAGTAACAGATTTCAAGAATGCACAGGTCGGATACAAGAACATTCTGATGAGGTGGTGGGAGAAAAAAAACTGTTAATTATGTAGGACTTGAAATTTATCAAAAATATAAGGCAACGGACCAAGCGGTCATTATCCATAGCAAAAATACATGCTTCTGTGAACTTAGTAAAAATGCAGCAGAACAACAATAAACTCCTTTGGGAACAAATCAAAAGTGAGCAATGTAAGAATGTGAGTTGTCCAATACAAAAAGAAAAACAAAAATACCAGCACATAAATAGATAGATAAATAAATAAATAAATAAATAAAACACAGAAGCATAAGGGTGCTGGTGTGAAAATAAGTTTATAGCCAGTGTCTTATCAGTGACACATATTTGAGTCACATTTTTGCCACATGCAAACACACTAAAGTAAGTGAATGTTAACAATAAAATCATGCATTAGTGGAAGACTAGCATCTAACAGCAGGAAGCTTGGCATCTAAAAGTATGCATGCAATTAAAATTTAACAGTAGTAGTAGTTGTAGTAAGAGCAGCTGCTTAAAATGACAACAAATCAAAATGCAACACACTTGTAATAAATGCTAATATTTTCAAAGATAATCCCAAGAATAAATGAATCAGTTTCATCAAAACATTGCATCTTCAGGCAGGGAATACTCAGAGATTCAGATGATTTGCTTGAAAGGTAGTACTTAAAAGGCCATCAGCTACTTGTCTCCCATGATGTCCTTCTCTATCACTTCTGCAGTATTCTTTACTATGGGGATCTATTGCCTAGGGCAGCCCGATGTTCGGCCAGTACACCAAACCCTTATGATCTTGTATGCACTGTATGTCACACATATGGTACCCTCACAGGATGTAGGGCATGAAAGTGATGTATGGATACAGTTACCCAGAACTTCTTTCCCGCCATTCTGAATGCCATTATTTCTAATCAGTCTGAATATCTTGTTGCTGTGATAAATACCTAGCCATCATTGGGCTGTTTTTTTTCTTTCTTTTCTTTGCTCTTGTATTTTGTTTTGCTTACCAAGACTTCATGTCATCCAAGAAGGGAAAATGTCAGTGTAGGAGGCAGATACCCCCTAAGGATTGTCATGAACAGTGTCTCTTTTGTTTGGGTGCTTCCCACAACCATTGCCCTTGTAGCATCTGTAAGGTGTTTGTGCCTAAGACACTCAAAAGCCGTTTGTCTTCCCTGGCCATTTATCTTGAAAACCAACAGCTTAAACAGTTATCCCAGGGTAGCATGGCAGACTCCATTAACCCTGAGATACTCTACCTAAGTAAAAAGAAGGCCAAGATGCCTTGGCCGGATTCCTTAGCTGTCCACCCTCCACCTGATGTCTCTCTAGGAGAGGTAATAGCTCTGTAGGTTGTTCAGCATATTATTGAACTATTGCTTTTGCTGCTTTTTTGCTGCCTTAACAAATTTACGCTTGAGGACCAATGTGCTTGATTCCTGTGGATGCTTAGATTATTATTTTGGATTGTTCAGCATCTACATCAAATTATTCTGCTGTGGTGGGTGTGGCTTGGATGGCAAGCTGAATGCAAAAGAGTTATTGAGCTCTGCAGTCTTCATTTTTTCCTGACAGGAATTTTTATTTAATTTCACCAACAAAGACCTGAATCTACTAAAATCAGAATCTGGAAGTTGAAAGCTACAAGTTGGTGTAATTTATAAGTTAAAATGTTCATATTTTCCTGTCAAACTTTCAAATAGAAGGGACATTGAAATCACATTCACAAAGGAAGATGAGCAGCTCCAAATTTTCCAAGCAAGAAACTCCAATGAAGAAAGAAATACAGGCAATACTTACTACAGTTCGAGACTTGGTGGGTAGAATAGACAAATTAAACTTGAATGTGGACAATATAAAAGAGGATGCCACCACACAAATAACCTTATTAAATTAAGTCCTTAAAAAACAAACTGCTCAGATTGCTGCTTTGGAAGATTCTGTAACAGATATAGACTACAGGTTAGTAGAAAGATAGAAAAACATAGACTTTCTTCTACAAGAAAATACCAGACTCATTGGAAAGATAGACAACAGTGAGAATAGAACTGGGAGAAACAACATAAGAATCTATGGCATCCCGGAGCAGATGGAGGGGGACAATATGATTAATTTCCTGACTTTCTGGATTCCTAAAATCCTAAACTTAGCTGAAGCACTATCCTTTGGAATAGAAAGGGCATACAGGTCTTAAACTACAACTTCTGTATCCAGTAAAAACAGCCGTCAAAGATCTATTATTATAAGATTTATCTCCACTCAAGACAAAGACTTTGTCTTAAGAACTGCCTGATCCCTTTCTCCATTAAAACTGGTGACCAAAGTATCAGGTTTCACAATGACTTTTCACCCCTTGTAATGTCCAAAAGAAGAACATGTGTTCCTCTAATAAAATCATTAAAAAAGGAAGGAATCAAAGCACAACTCATATTCCCAGCAAGAATAAGGCTATCCCTGCCAGAAGAAAAGAAAACATGTGACTCTCTCGAAAAAGCATATACATTTGCCAAAAAAGAACCTTTTAAGTCAACCTGAACCCATGGATTCTTGAATGGAATTAAAAAGACAAGTTTCAAAAATTAAGTGGACTATTAAAGAGAAAAAGAAAACCAGAGACAAATGATTATACATAACTTCACATTTCATGCAAGTTTTTGTTTTCTCCCTTCTAAATAATATGGAATCATACACAAAAGGTAATGTAATTTTTTTTCTCTCCTATTATCTTTTCCACAACAATGCTAACTTTATAAATAATATATATTGCTCAAAATTCAAGTAAATAAAAATGTTATACTTTTATCTCTTTATATATATGGAATAGCAATAGTGAAATGGTATAAAATCACTTACTCATTTTATATATTTATATATATTTCTTTTATATCCTATACTTATTTCTTCATGTATGTGCCTTCTCTTTCTGTTTTAGTCCTACCCCCGGATTCAGCAAGCCCTGCCGCCGTGCGATCCAGGAATAAGCTGCAGGGATGTGCACGAGCGCTCCTGCACGGACACAGCTCCTGTATGCAAATTAGCCCATTTTCAGGTGAAAACCATGCAAATGAGGTGAATTTGTGATCCAGGAAGCTGTCAGCTGGCCGTGTAGGACTAGTGTAGTGTGCAGAAATGTACTCAGTTAGTAACCAAGTACATTTCTGCAAACTACAAAACAGAGCCATGAGAGCTCCAAATAAAGTGTGTATATTATGTGGAAACCATGCCAATTTCCCCTCAATGCTAGCCAGGGGGTGTGTCTGAGGCTGCCTAGCACTCTTTACATTGCCTAAGCGTGTGTGCGTGCCGTGCACCGTGTTTTAAAGGAAAAAAAAGTAAACCAGGAGATAGCAGCTCTGTGCACATTTGAGCACTGTGTTTGCATGGCGCACCCCTGGGCTTAAACAGGAAGGCAATGGGAAGGGAAAACAGCAGTAGGAAGGTAATCAAGGAGAACTAGCATAGCTGGAAGGTGAAATATATCAGAATCAGCCAATTACACAGGCAGCAGCCCAGCCCAGAACACTACTATAAACTATACAAACACCTTTCCCTCTGGTTTTTCCTACATACTCTGCACCACCGGTGTATACAAGCGGGGAAAATTTAACAAACAAAAACAACAAAATGATAGGGGCTGCACCAACTATCATAAATCAACATGTAGAAGAGGCTGAGGGTGGTGAGGATGAGAATGCTGTCTACCAACCCACAGTGAGGAGACGGAGAAGAGTGTAAAGACCCAGGGTAACCTACCAGGGGCTACATGAGCTGGAGATAGTGGAGCGCTATAGGGTGGACAGGGACCTCCTACAGCAAATTGTTGAGCTGTGCCGGCCACGCCTGACACACAGAACTAACAGAGGGGGACCCATCCCAGTGGATACCAAGGTATGTGTAGGCCTAAGAATACTAGTCACAGGTACCTTCCAAAGGCCAACTGGGGATATCATGGGGATCTCACAGGAATCAGCATCCAGGGTACTCCACCAATTCCTGGATACCATGTCAGCACATGCCGGTGAGCACATATATTTTCCCAACACCCATGAGGCACTGGCCAGCAATATGTGTCTCTTCCACCAAATAGCAGAATACCCTGAGGTAGTGGGTGCTATAAACTGCACGTACATATGCATCAAAGCATCACCCAGTGAGCAGGGTAGGGTCTACATCAACCACAAGGGCTTCCCCTCCATCAACTACCAGGTCCTGTGCGATGCCCAGGGCATTATAATGAATGTGTGCACTGGCTGCCCTGAAAGCTATCACAACTCCCACATCTGGTATCTGACACAGCTGTACCAGATATTTGCCAATGGGGACATCCCTTACGGTCACCTAGTGGGGGATGCTGGTTACACACTGGAGCCGTGGCTGATGACACCCATCAGAAATGCACACACACCCGAACAAGAACTCTATAATGAGGCACACACACAGACCAGAATTATAATAGAGTGTGTGTTTGGGATGCTCAAGTCACTGTTCCAGTGCCTGGAGACATCCAGTGGAGCCTTGCAGTACTCACCAGCTACATGTACTCAAATTGTCATCGTATGTGCCATGCTACACAATATGATCCTGCGGAAAGAGCTGCAGCAGGAACAGTATGGGGCAGGGCCACACAGCCCCCCACCATTGCTAAGGCCTGCACAGGCACAGAGTGACTCTGAGGAGGAACAACCTGAGCCTGTCCCAGTAGGCAGAAGAAGGTGTGTCCAGTATGCCCAGGCCTTGGCAAAGAGGCAACGCATAGCACATACACTGACACAGTAGGGACCCAGGGAATGATACCTCTCTCTGACTCGCACATACAGTAAAAGGGTTTGCCAAACATGACACTACCTGTACTCAACCATGTATAGGGAGTGTACTATGTGCATCCGACATAGGCAGCCCTCCAGCACCATCCTCAATACTGGCCAAACCACAAGGTAAGTCACTCTTCCTACCAATTGCTGAATGGAGAAGTATGTGTTGCTACTTGTATCTATGGTATGGATGTGAGCATGCATGGGAATCGGGTGGCTGAATGGGATGCCAGCAGATAGTAGACACGTATAGCGGCAGCATGAGATCTGTAACAAATACTGGTGTCACCATAGTAGCCAGTACTAACACATGGTGACAAAACCCACTGCAGGAAATGTGCTGGGCCACATGTATGTCCATATAACACACACATGCAGTCAGGGAGGCTCACATACCCAACATCAGTCTCAGCCAGCAGGACAGGTGTAGACAAACACAAACAAAGGCTGTGCTGAGGCCTATGATTGATTGACAGACTACAACAGGTGCAGTGGGATGTTAGTTCTGAAGGGTGAGAAGTCAGAAACTGAAATGTAGGTCAATCAAACCTAAAACCTGTAGTACACTGATATGCCTCTAGTCAGCATGATAGGTTAGAATACAGAATGAAATGGAGTACCTGCCATACCAGTACAGTCATAGAAAATGTGTACAAGTGTCAGGTGTGCCCCCCAATCCTATGTAGAAATGTAGTAACAGTCTGGTGTGCCCCCCAATCTGATGTATACACATAGTAACAGTCAGGTCTGCTCCCCCCCAATCCAATGTAAAAATGTAGTAACAGTCAGGTGTGCCCCCCAATCTGATGTAAAAATGTAGTAACAGTCAGGTGTGCCCCCCATTCCTATGTAGACACATAGTAACACACAGGTGTTCCCCTCCCAATCCTATATAGAAATGTAGTAACAGTCAGGTGTGCCCCCTCAATCTGATGTAGAAATGTAGTAACAGTCAAGTGTGCCCCCCCAATCCGATGTAGAAATGTAGTAACAGTCAGGTGAGCCCCCCCAATCCTATGTAGAAATGTAGTAACAGTCAGGTGTGCCCCCCCCCAGTCTTATGTAGACACGTAGTAACACACAGGTGTGCCCCCCCCAGTCCTATGTAGAAATGTAGTAACATGTATGTGTAGGTATAATAACAGTGGAGCACAGATTACCTGAGCTGGCCAAGGTAGCAGGATAGACTGTAGCTTGTGTACAATATGCAGGTCTGCATGTATTAGGTTGGTGTGTGTTGTGTATTGTGTGAGAGTGGTCAGTATGTATGCATGGTGAAGTTTGTCCTGGTGGCCATTGCCCAGTACTGCCGATGACAGGGCCAAATCCTCACAACTGCAGTGCCAAACACAATGCTTCCCAGTATAACACATTCTAGCAGTGAGCCATTGTAAATGTTTGGAAGTAATATGTGTCACCATCTGAAAGATAGGCATGGCATGACTATCGGGCCAGATATACAAGCAGTACACAGGGGAAAGAAGCCCCAGACAGACAGTGTATAATATGTAACAGTCAAATGGACACACCCTTGGAATTATACATACAGGTTTGCAGCACATTATCTGGGCTTGTAGTAGGGAATACTGATGTTGTCTGGCCAAACACTGGCAGACCACAAAGGTTATAGGAATGATTTACTGGAGAAACAGCTGATGTCCCTGCACAAGCCAGCATAAGTGGAATGCCCCATGCATATCTGTGAGTCAGATGCAAGTAGTGTCCATAGCACACATGCACCCAGCTCACCCAACCACCACCCACAGGTACCTCTCCGGTCTTATCCCTGCTGTTGGGAATGAGTACAATATGACCCTCACCTGTGTATGGCAATAGCGAAAGAATGCAGCATACAGAGCAGGTGTCCCATGCAGGTGTATCCCTAGCTGTAAGCAGCAACCTGCCAGTATCCAAACCACTGGATCAATACTGACAAAGTATTGGCATGAACACCTAGCACACCTACCCTGTCACCCCAGGGGAATATACTGTATTGCAGCCTGGGACTGTAGGACTGACAAAATGCAATGGCCTGCTACAGCTGGCCTGCATCACTACCAAATGGCCTACAGTCCTCTGCCAAAGGCCTGTGTCACACTGTACTGCCAATGTATGTTATGTCATGGACTCCCAAATAACAAAATAACACAGTCCACAGAACCCATATGCAAGGCCATGTGGACAAATCACAGTAACATGTCCACCATGTCCTACTGCATGAACTGTGGACCAACACCAAATTACTGCTGTGATGAGGTGATAACTATAGGGAAAATATCAGAGAATGTTTGCATAATGTATGGAAGAGGATAGAATAATAGAGGGGGGTGGGAGCATGGGTGGCATAGAGTGTGTGACGTCCAAACCTCAGCCGTGTGCACATACTATCCCTGGCTGCAAACACAAGAATGGGTGGCTACAAACCTGCTTGTAAACCACAATGTGTAGGGGTAAAGTCCTGAATTATGACCCCTGCCTATGGGTAATCTGTGTGAATCTGTACAGCTCTGAGGTATCGCCACATTAAGATAAGGCCATACTGTCAAGTCGATGGACATACAAGTATGGGATTCTCGGTCACCACTCTACCAAGGTGCTGAACCAGTTACACAGATGCAGCAGCAAGTGTCTGCAGCTCCCCCTCCAGAATGGCATGAATGTGCAAGAATGTGTAGGCATTTGACCACAATACTGGACACAGCTGCATTCACCCTGTGTTCCCAGGACATCACTGCAAGCAAATATGTCTACCTGACAGTACTTGATGACATAAAACATCACAGTGTATAACAGTACACATGTATGAATATCTCTGCTAACACCAAGAGCATGTAACAGAAGCAGCACAGATGCAATTACTTACAGTAACCCACTATCCTTTGCCCATTTTGACCCCATATTGTCAACTGATCTACAGATATCCTGCAGAAACAGTTTGCTAGCTGTAGGTGTAGAACACAAAAGTCTGCACTGGAGTACAATCTACCTGGAATGGATTCACACATTCAATACAGAAAGTCATACTGGGCATGCTCCCACACTTAGAGAAATGAAGGCAATGTCAAACAACAAAATACTGAAAGGTCTTACTGGGCATGCTCACACACTTAAAGAAATGAAGCCCATGTCTGGCAACAACAGTGGACCATACATATCTGATAGTTGCAGATGTTAGTGCATACACTCCTCAGTATGCACCAGTCATGCTTTGCACACACACTGGATAGGAATACACACATATATCCAAGGACAACACACTTTAATATGTCAAAAGTACACATACATAGATATGTGGAAGAGAGTGACAGTGACAAAGAGCCTTCCATCATGAGGCCTGTCCCACCCAGCTCACAGCCAATTGGCAATGACCACATGATGTGTACATGTCACTCACCGTAGACATTTGCCTCTGGAATCCTTCAGCATTATAGAGTCTGTGGTGCTAGTGCTAACTGTGCAACATAACTGTCCAAGTCAGTAGTCATCTAGCAGTTGTATACGCATACCTGTGGAATATAAACCTGTGTGTGCCTGAGTGTGGTGTGTCTGCCTCTAGATGAATGGCTTATGGCCCATGCACACACACCGCCCTCCCCATTGCCCTACTATGGGAAGCCTGCTGATGTCTTCACCTTGAAGTACATCTTTGGGGACGTAATAGCCCATTAATCTCTGTGGCGTGTCCTATAACTGTGTAATGCTGTAGTGTGATGTACTGGTTAGGTAGGAGTTCTAATCCCAGACATGGCAAGTGTGTGTGTGTGTGTGTGTGTGTTTGTCTGTGTAGAGATCAGTGCTCTTTAGGCTAGTCACACTCACTACAATTTCAAATGCCCTACTTTGGCATGCCCGCTGATGTCATTCACTTTGAAATACACCTTTGGGGATGTAGTAGCCCAGTAATCCCCATGGCACATGCTATAACTCCATAATGTTGTAGTGTGATAAACTAGCTAGGTAGGAGTTCTATTCCCAGAATGGAAAGTGTGGGTGTTTCTGTGTGTGTGTTAATTTGTCTGTGTAGGGAGCAATGCTTTTGAGGCCATTCACAGTCACTATAACCTCCAGTGCCCTTCTTTGGCAAGCCTGCTGTCATTCACTTTGAAATACACCTTTGGGGAAGGGGTAGACCAGTAATCTCTGTGGCATGTCCTATAACTGCATAATGCTGTAGTGTGATAAACTAGTTAGGTAGGAGTTTTATTCCCAGACATGGCAAGTGTGTGTGTTTGTGTGTGTGTTAGTCTGTGTAGGGAGCAATGCTTTTGAGGCCATTCACAGTCACTACAACTTCCAGTGCCCTTCTTTGGCAAGCCTGTTGTCATTCACTTTGAAATACACCTTTGGGGAAGGGGTAGCCCAGTAATCTCTCTAGAGCGTCCTATAACTGCATAATGTTGTAGTGTGATAAACTAGTTAGGTAGGAGTCCTATTCCCAGACATGGTAAGTGTGGATGTTTGTGTGTGTTAGTTTGTCTGTGTAGGGAGCAATGCTTTTGAGGCCATTCACAGTCACTATAACCTCCAGTGCCCTTCTTTGGCAAGCCTGCTGATGTCATTCACTTTGAAATACACCTTTGGGGAAGGAGTAACCCAGTAATCTCCTTGGGGCATCCTATAACAGCGTAATGCTGTAGTGTGATATACTAGTTTATTAGGGGTTCTATTCCCAGACATGGCAAGTGTGGATGTTTGTCTGTGTAGGGAGCAATGCCTTTGAGGCCATTCACAGTCACCACAACCTCCAGTGTCCTTCTTTGGCAAGCCTGCTGGTGTCATTCACTTTGAAAAACATCTTTGGAGAAGGGGTAGACCAATGATCTCTGTGGCGTGTCCTATAACTGTGTAATACTGTGGTGTGATAAACTAGTTAGGTAGTAATTGTATTCCCAGACATGGCAACTGTGAGACACAGTGAGTGTGTGTTTGTCATTCGTATCCTGTGTGGAGGTAGCTGTGAGTGTGTAACAACTGGACTCATTGTGTAGCGGATTTTGCAAATTTCTTATATGGTGGGCCTATTATATGTAACAATATCCACCTAGCAAGGATAACAGATGTCAAACAGCAGAGAGGCTGGGGTTGCCAATCCATACCCCTACATGTGACATCAAGGCCTGGCGAACAAATTAGGTAAACCTTGTATTACACAGAGAACACTCTCAACCCATATCTCATACACAAACACCCTTGGCTAGGCAACAACCACTTTGTTGGTAGTTCTCTGCATATTGCCCACAGATAGTAACCATGGTGTACTTGCAGTGGACTACAGAGGGCATGGCACCCTGTCCCATCACTTCAATAGGCACATAATTTCAGACAGTCCGCCTTCACTATGTTTCCCACTGGACGCCTGCAACAACTGTAATGCCATCAAATATGACCCACAAAGGATATACCATGCCTTAAACACATGCCCTGTATGGACAGATGCCACTGACACTACGGTATACCTGTATCATGCTGTCAATGTAGGTGCAGGGTCAACCTGGTGTCCATTCCCAGTTCCCAAAACATGAGGCCAGGAATGGCACATCTGATGATAACAATCTGCTTACACAACATGGCCGAGACACCCCAGGTACAGTTCCACGTGTCACAGAACATGCATGTGGGATGTGCACATCCCAGGCACCGTCTATGTCATGGACTACAGAACACATACATGGCAAGCATTGCACAACACTGGCCACCCACAATAGTAACCCAGATAACTGGATGGTAAATACAATACCCACCTGTGTGGGCCAATACAGACACTACACCCCCTGAGCCACACTGCAGACCACTGTCATGTGGCTTGATGCCAAGGTATACCCTTCACCTAGCCTTGTACAGCCTTCTGGCACAGTCAAACACTACACACCTGTGAAGCAATGCACCCATGCATGTCAGTACTGGCACCCTGTGTCTGTGTGTGTGGAGTATAATGATTTCAACCCCATTCACACTCACTACAGCTCCCATTGGCCTACTGAAGTATGCTGTCTGATGTCAGACACCTTCACATACCCTTTGCCCATATATCTTCTGGATAACCCCTGTGGTGCATGTGATACCTGCGTATTACTGTATTGTGGCAAACTAGCTAGTTGGGTAGTGTATTCCTGACCCTGCCAACTGTGTTAATGTGTGTGAGTCCCTGAGAGAGGGTGGCTGTGTTGACACTGACATCTGTTCATGTGGACAGGCATGTGTACTACACCTACCTTATCGCTCCTATATCACTGTTGCAGATGTTGCTCACCATCAGATACACCTTTGGACAGCTCCCCAACATGTAAGCTTTGTGGCGCATGCAATAACTGCATAGATATGTGATAGCAATACATAGTCAGGGGTTTGAAACCCTGTACTGGTAAGTGTGTGACACAAACATGCTTAGGTTTTACTCTCCCACCCCCTCCCTGACTTACTTTGTCTCTGCCTCTCTCTCTCACTCCCTCTCTGGTGGATGTGGAGATGTACACCTGCTTTGCTTAGGCAGCAGCTTGTGTTTTGTAAGTGATGCTCATGATCAGCTGATGGCCTCTACATGAATTGCAGTTCCCCCCTAGTTGATTGCACGTGGAACAGCTGTGGTAACATTCCCATAGCCAATTGCATGGAAACACATTCCAATATCTAGGTATATCATGTGGGTGTTGGGTCTTTTCATTCACTGTGAGCAGGACCTCATGTTGGTGTTTGGCAAACAGCATCACAGATAGTATTGGGATTTACCTCTAATAACATACACTGTGGAGACAGGCCAACAAACAGGAGGAGGATGTGCCAGACATGACTACAGAATGTAAGTGTTGCTCTTTTGCATTTGGAGTAATGTTGGTTTAACAGGATGTGTGTGGATATGGCTGGTCTACATGATTTAATACCTGTCATGACAGTGTTATGTGTTTGAGGAAACTCCCACATGTAGGGTTACCTGCAGACTGGGCAGTGTTTGGAATCTTATGTTTCTTGTGTTACTCAGATCACCTCTCTTAGAACAGCAGAAGCATAGTCTGAGGATTGCAGTCAGTACATGGTGACAGCCATGAGAGTTACTGACTTCATATCCCTCATAGGACATATGTCACAACAACCCTGTTAAAACAGAAAATGTATGAGGGTATCACAGCAACATGCCAATATTGGCCTAGTGTTTGTAGCTCTAGCCACAAGTCTGTCAACCTTTGTACATATGTCATGCAGTAAGAGGTGCATATGTTCTGTACATTATTTATTGACATCATACCTGATAACAAGCCAGTCAGATATCAGACTGCTAGAGATGTTATGTATAGTAGGGGTTATTTCTGAGGACATAACTTGGGCATTCTGCAGTTGTGTGTACAGTACTGGGGTCTGTGTACTTAAGGTGATTGTCGACAGTATGTGTATTGTGAATACGTACCTTGGCCTGTGCACAGACTGTGGTAGATGCCATTGTTCTTGATCATGTTCTATCTGATGTCACATGCTGCTCCAGTGTATGGTAGCCTATCGGCTCACATGTCTGTAGGGCCAAACACACACATGTCCCATACCACAGACAGGCATCAGACCACACTGTGTTGTGACCCAGTTTATGTAGGGTTAGTGTGTGAGTGGCACATATGAGGAAGGTGTTTATCAGACAGTCCATATAGTGTCATATTACACTTGCGTACCATATGTGGCTATGGCTGTGTTCATATTGGTTGTGGGTATGCACTTTCTCACAGGTGTCTGTTACTCTGTGCTGTGACATGCCTGTGGAGCCTGCTATATCTGCAGGTAAATGTGTATTCCCCCATACAAAATGTAGTCCAGTGTTGTGGCAGTCTGCCTGTAGTTTGCACAGTGCTTTGTTACATGCCTAGCAGCTTAGTGTAATTATTACCCAGTGTGCTGTTATGTCCAGATATCTGCAAGACATACTGCTGCCAGACCACCATAACTGTTGTGTATTTCTGACAAAGCAGTGGAAGTCTGTACAGATGTATGTCACTAACTACTGGGTAGTATGTGGCCATGTGACCTCTGCACCACCAGGTATTATGTGTCAGGACAGACAGGCGTGTGTGAATGCATAAACTATGTGGGCATATGTAGTCCAGTATTTATGTGATATACCCATGTATATGGCTGTTAATATCCACATTGTCAGGCTTGGTCCACATGTCTCACAAGAAGGGGATCTGTGTACACCTCTGGACTGACCACAGATTGCCAGACTGTCCATATATTGGTCATATCTCTGCTGTAGTCCACAGAATCATTACTGTGCTATCAGTGGTACTGTACTATGATGTCCTTAGGATGTCTGTCAGTAACCGATGGGGTACATGTCAAAAGCAGATGTGACCTCCCACACATACCATGTCTGTTAAGACAACCCCTGCTACAGTAGCAACAGTCTAAATATATACCTGCAATACATACATGACATCTCCTTGCATTAAGAGGTTGAGACTATTGGTGCTGAGGTAGGACTCCACTCCATGTTAAACATATATGTGTGTGTGTATATATATATATATATATATATATATATATATATATATATATATATATATATATATATATATATATATACACACACACATATATATATATATATATATATATATATATATATATATACACACACAGCTATATATGTCTACACATATACAAATATATAGATATATATATGCACATATAGTTATGGATATCTACATATATATTGACATAAATAGGTATATCTGTTTAGATATATATGTGCATTTAGTTATAGATAGCTACATATATAGCGACATAAATATGTATATCTGTACATATAGGATGTACATACATTATATATATATATATATATATATATATATATATATATATATACACACACAGAGAGAGAGATCTATAAATGGCCATATATATATATATATATATATATATATATATATATATATATATATATATATATATATGATGCACTATACAGATGTGTAGAAATACATATATATGAATATATATGAGTATGTACATGTAGACATATATCTACATATGTATATATCCATATCTTTGTCATGTGTAAACATTACTGTTGTGTATACCTTCCCAGATGTATCACAACGTATGTATCTGATATGTGTATATTAGGAAATAACATATGTGATGCAACAGTAATATCACTAACAAGTACTACACAATTGTGGAAGTCACAGCAATTGTTCAATACTATTCAATATGTGTACTGACATATATATTGGGAAAACAACTGTCTTCACAGCTGTCATGGTGTAGTGGTTAACCGTTGTGACTATAGTGTACAGGGTTCTGGGTTCAATACCTGCAAGGGCTGTTTATATTGTTGCAGGGCAGAACAAGGGCTGTTGGATACAGAGTGGTTAAGGTAGTTTTGACCCAGCTTTAAGTGCGTTTGCGCAAAGCTAAGCAGTGCTAACATATGGTTAAATGTACAGGAGCTTACACCGTGTAGGCTTCGCTTACCAGTGGCGCAAATGTGCTCAGCTGTTATATTGCAGCAATCCTGACACCTGCAAAGCATGGCTCAGCCCTGGTAACCAGTGCTCACATCCCAGTCTGATAACATAGCAGGGTAATGACATCTGTAATAAGTGTATGTAATGCCATGTACAAAACATGCGTCTATGTGTTGTCATTACAATAGCAAGGGGTGTGAGTGTCATGTCTGGGACACTCAAGTATATAAGACCTGTACATCACTCTTATCCATGTGAATGTGTTACATACAAGGGTAGAAACCCAAGTTATGTGCTGTCACAATGGCATTTAGTGTATCATTCCGTTACTACTGTTGACAGTGCTTTCCCAGGCAAGAGTAGATTGCTAAATGTAGTACTGGCAACAAGCACCCCTGCAGACATAGCTGGACTTTGAGGCCTCACTGTCATGTTCCTGGTGTGTGAGCTGTGTCACAGTATATATCCCCTACTTGATAATGATCTGACATGTGGAAAGTAACTGTAGACTACTGTCTGTACAGCACATCAGTGAGGGCTTCCAACATGTAGTAATGGCATACATATTGGTGTCTGACATCTATCTGTTGACACATTCATCCTACTGCATAGCTAGTTGCCAAGATGATGTCTATCAGTCCCTGTGCAGATGGTAAGTATCCAGCTTGGATACGTACAGGCAACCTATGCTTGACTGACACTGACATGTCTGCCCAGCTGTGTTATAACTGGCACAGATAGGACACAAAACCCTGTACTCACCACATGCCATGGGTACCTTCACTACACTACCACAGTCAACAGAACATGCATGGGTACAGGTCTCCATTACAGACACTAAAAATGTGTTGTAATACATGTTGCATACATGTCAACTTGATCACCTCAGTGGCCATTTGCAGGAGGCACCCAGATGATTGGCTGATGCATGTCACTCTCACCCTGAGGATCTCCACAGTGGTGTCTGTCGATAGATTGCCTGCTGGCACATGGCAAGTGGCATGATACCACTGTACACACATCATCTACACTTCCAATCTCTCCATGGACAATAGCCAGGTACATACCTATGACTACCTGCAACAATGCACCCCAGTACTGACAAATGTGTACATGTGCATTACTAAGGATATCAGTGTCTGTGTGTTAGTATACCTGTAGTTGGGAATACCATGAGGCCCTTCACGCCCACTGCAACACCTATTGCCATAGTTAGATGTGACTGCTACTGTACTACTGGACATTACATGTATCCTGTTAAGCTCCTCTCCCTAATGGCTACCTGAGCCTTGCAGTACCAGCACAACAGTGTTGTACAAATGGGTTGATAGGCATGGATACCAATTGAGTTCTGGCAAGTGTATGTGTGCATGTGTGTATATCTGTATGGTACAGCATTCTGAGGCCAAATACTCATATTACAATACGCATTGCCACACAGTATTATGGATAGTGATATTGCTGTCCATAGGTGAGGCATGACAATGCATCACACTATACCTGTGGCATGTGCATTAGATGCATATCCCTGTAGTACCACTGTTGGGATGGACAATGGGTTGCATCTCATCTTACATCTTGCTTCACCCTTGTTGGTGATTTGTGAAAGCATTACAGTTGAGTTGATCAACACTGGTTAAAGTTGAAATTGCTGTCTCTCTATTTTATTTTGAGTGCAGCGTTCTTTTAGTACACTTGGAGCACTCTTGCAACTCATAACAACGTGTATATAAACATTTACATTTATATATATCTATATATATTTTCCATAGTTTTTTCATCATTTTTTATCACATATTTTAAGAGTTACACTCTGTCCATCTAAATGCAGTGATTTAATTTGTCTTTATTTGTGCACAAAAGCAGCTATACATTTTTGTTCTTTATAGGTTTTCACAGTTGCTGTTTTTGTATTTGACTTGTTGCTGATGTCGTGTGTCCAAGCTTAATTACTTATGCAATACTATTGGTTAATGTTTTTTTTTTTTGAAACCACCATGTGTTCTGTATTAAAGTGATCACTTGTGCTACTGTTGTAGGTCTGAAGAAGTCTTATAAATTAAGACGAAAAGTGCTTAACCGTTTATTTTTGTATCATACTGTTTAGTTGCAAAGTAATAAACCTGTTTTTACTTTTTTTCGCTTTGGAGACTTTGTGTCCTTGAGCCTTCGTTTGTTTCCTGAGTTGCAATTTGGATTTGTTTGTTTGGATTACATAGTTTGTTCGTCTATGGCCACTGGCACTGTCTCCAACTTTCCTGAGCAGTCAGATGAGCAGAACGCAGTTACTCTCGGTAATGCATCAGATGTCAGCAACTTGACTGTTATTTTAGCTGCCTTGAATAAAAGGCTCGATGAGCTGTCAACTCATTTTGATGCTCTTCCTAACAACCTCTATCTAAGACCTTAACAGGAAGGAGGTTCTTCTTTACTACATGAAACCCCTAATGCTTGCAGAGACAATTCTTGCAGAGACAAGCAGTCAGTGCTTAACGGTGAAACAAGTGGATTGAGCCGAATTGGCGAAAGGAGTGAAGGAGGTATAAGGGTAAGCCATTTGGCTTCAGTACAACTTGGTGCAGGTTACAGTGGTGGATCTAATAATTTATCCTCTGGGCTTATTGGGCTCCCAGATGTCAGTAGCTGGTTAAATGAAAGACCATCTTTGAATATAGAAGTGCAAAATAATATACGGGAGCGACTGGCAGGAGGTAACACACCACTGGTGTCTCTTTTAAAAGACTTTGATAAAAAATCATTAAAGGCTAAAAAGCTTCAACTAGAGATACGCTATTTTGAAGAATGTGTTGCGCCAAAAGGTCTTCGCTAGTGCAGGTACACCTTTTTTCAATGACCTTACTAATTTATTTGATAAGCATGGTCTAGAATTAATGGGTTTAATGTCCAAACATTACAGCTCTACTATTGATTGTTTGGCAACAGATATTTCAAGCTTAGATAAGGAAATCAAGGAATACCCAGATTTGTTGAGATATCAGTTTGAATACAAAAGGGTGTTCAGATCTATCGAACAACAGATATTGAAAAACACTGAAATTAATCTTAAAAAACTAGAGAGAGATATTAATGACTATAAGAACGGTGTTGCTTACCCTAAACTGCCCCCATCCCAGTCTAGGAATTTTTCAGATCAATCAGGAGAGGCTTTAAGAAGTCAGGAGAGAGGGGCTCAGGTTACAAACTTTAACCAGTGTGTAACAGAACATTTCTCTAACCAACAAAGTAACACTGTCCCTATTGATGAAGTAAGGGAAGGAAACTACAACTCTTCCCAGAGTCAAGGTAATAGGGCTCAAAGTGGTGTTTCAAACAACGTATATGACCAGTCTTCTTTTTCCAACAACGGCCAAAACCTTCGACCCAAGTACAACACGAGGGCGAAAGGAGCCAAGAAGTAGATAACCAAGTGGAACAAATAACTATTAAACATACCATTCTGCTTAATAGAAAAGGTGATTTTAAAATTTATAACTTCTCTGAATATGACATTGACCCTAGGCTTTCCAATGTTTTTAGCAGGGGTCTAACTTTTGTTCCAGATTACCACTTCAGACTTCCTGATACATTAATTGATCTAAAACTTTTCACCCGTAAACTAAATTTAAACTTGATGTTTGGTGAGAACAGTTCTGTTAACAACAGCCTGAGAGTGTGCAGTACCTTCAACCCACCTATGCACCCATTGTTGGGTGTTTTTGAACATTTATGTAAGCATGACCTTAGGCACTTGCAAAGAAACAACAAGAATAGTGTTGGTACACTAAACATGGATGCTTTAGAGAGGGATATCCTGAGTTTAACCAAAAGTCTTCCTATCCGTTTTTTAAAACCAGACAAGGGAGGTGGACTAGTAGTTATGAATTTAAGTGACTACAATTCAAGAATGTGTCTGGTCTTGGAAAGTGGCATTTATGCTGAATCCAGTGTCAATGAGATGAATGGGGCCTATAAAAAGGTTCATTGTTTATTTAATGATTTATTCATTGAAGGTATGATAGACATGGACATATTCAATTACTTGTCTAAACCTAGCCCTAAAATACCAACATTATTTGGGTTGCCGAAATTGCACAAAGACCAACAAAATCCACCCAAGAGGGCCTTAGTCAACTCCCGGGGGTCTATCACATACACAAGTGCGAAGTACATTGATTCTATCTTGAAGAAGTTTGTCGAAAAAGAGAAACAAGTTTGCAGAGACTCATGGGCATTTCTAACGTTCATTAACAACATCGAATATGATGAATCTTTAATGTTCTTAACAGTAGACGTGGTTGACTTATATTTCTCTATTCCCCATGAGGAAGGTATTGAGGGGGTAGTCGAGAGACTATTAGTGCATGGGGCCAACAGTAGAGAAATTAGGTTATTTCAAGAAATCATGGAAGTTATTCTAACAACTTTGTAATGTTCGACAATACAATTTACAAACAACAAATTGGTGTGGCAATGGGTTCACCATGTGGGGGGAACTATGCTAACTTGGTGCTGGCTAGCTGGGAACATAAAAACATTATTTCGGACAATGAGTGGTCTGACAGAATAAAGATGTACACAATATTTGTGGATGACATTTTTAAACTGTTTAAGGGTTCTGTATCCGAAGCCCAGAGTTTTGTGCAACATCTTAACAGCAGCACCAGTTTTTTCAAGTTCACCCACACATATCATGAGAATTCCATCACGTATTCAGACATTGAGTTAAAAAAGAACATAGAAGAACAGCGCTATGTAGGCAAGATCTACCGTAAACCCACATATTCTAACACCATGCTTCACTATACAAGTTGCCATACATCAAAAAAGATCTGTACTTAAAGGACAACTTGTCCGTGCAGCAAGGAAGGTGACTGATGAAGTGACTTTCCTTGAAGAATGTGAGACACTTAAAGTTATGTTTCTAAAGAGAGGTTACCCAGTCACATTGGTCCTTGATTTAGTAAATGAAGTCCTAAACAAAAGGAGAGAAGGGTTTTGTAAACCACTTCTTAGACCTACTATTAGGTCAGTCACCTCAGAAGAGGATGTGAATTTGGACGTAACCACTAATACAAATCATGATTGTACACAAACAGTAGGTGTAGTCACTAGAAAGATTTCAAGTAGTTTTGTCACCTCATTTTGTTTGGAAGTCAAAGCAATTGAGGTTATATTTAAAAAAAACTGGAGCATCTTCATGATGGAACCAGACGTGTTGGAGAAGTTGGGTAATTCACCATCTTTTTATTTCCAGGAAGAACAGGAACTTGAAACAGATCTTAGAAATGGAACCCCAGACCTGTAGTAGATCTGGTGGTACATCTAAATGTGAAAACTGTAACTATTGCAGATATATAGCAACAGGGACAGAATTCACAGCAGGTTCCTTTAAGGTAAAAACTAAGGGTAGCTTTAACTGTAATTCTAAATCCGTTGTCTACCTGGCTAGTTGTGTAGCCTGTCCAGCATATTATGTTGGTAAGATGGACAGAAAACTAAGAGAGAGGATTTATGAGCACACATACCATATTAGAAAAAAGTCACCTTCTAACGCATTGGCAAGGCATTGTGCTGAACACCCAACACACCACTTTCACTTTAGAGTGATTTGTCAGATTACTGTTAATCTAAAAGGAGGTCCTTATCTAATTTTGGAAAGACAGGAGTTGATTTGGCAACCGCGTCTCAACTCTTATAATCCCCCAGGTTTGAATGAAGTCACTTCCATTGCCTGTATTCTGAAATTAAAGAGCCTAATGTGCTAGACAAGTCTTTTGTCTAACTAAGTCTTTTAAACAGCTCTATTTGTAGTTGAGTAAAAGAATGCAGGTTTTCGCTTCATGTTTTAAATCTTTTAAAAATATGTCTCATCTTACATCTAAGCTTGCTTCACCCTTGGTGATTTGTGAAAGCATTACAGCTGAGTCGATCAACACTGGTTAAAGTTGAAATTGCTGTCTCTTAATTTATTTTATTTTACTTTATTTTATTTTGAGTGCAGCGTTCTTTTAGTCCACTTGGAGCGCTCTTGCAACTCATAACAATGTATATATAAACATTTACATTTATATATATATTTTCCATAGTTTTTTCATCATTTTTTATCACATATTTTAAGAGTTACACTCTGTCCACCTAAATGCAGTGATTTAATGTGTCTTTATTTGTGCACAAAAGCAGCTATACATTTTTGTTCTTTATAGGTTTTCACAGTTGCTGTTTTTGTATTTGACTTGTTGCTGATGTCATGTGTCCAAGCTTAATTACTTATGCAATACCATTGGTTAATGTTTTTCTTTTTGAAACCACCATGTAGTCTGTATTAAAGTGAGCACTTGTGCTACTATTGTAGGTCTGAAGAAGTCTTCTAAATTAAGACGAAAAGCGCTTAACCATTTATTTTTGTATCATACTGTTTAGTTGCAAAGTAATAAACCTGTTTTTACTTTTTTTTCGCTTTGAAGACTTTGTGTCCTTGAGCCTTCATTTGTTTCCTGAGTTGCAGTTTGGATTTGTTTGTTTGAAGTTCATGGAAGTTGTGCTTGCAGATGAGAGAGCAGCCCTCTACAACCTCAGGCCCTGTCTGGTGTACAGTTCCATATGTGCCTGCACCTCCATGACAGTCTGAAACATGCGCCTGGTGGTACCAGTTGTGGCACTTCAGCGAGGGGCATGACCAGTGGCCCTCCCACGAGCATCCTGGTACATCTGCCTATGTGGTGCCCTGACAGATATCCGGTTATGCCTGCTGTGTCCAGACACAGTAGGCATAGATACCACACTCTCCTGTGCACTGCCAACTGTCCCTCTGCTATGGCCATTGGTGATCGGGTATCTATAGGCACTGTAACTGTGTGCGGGGTTGGGGTGGCTAACAGGGGGATGTCAAATGATGGCACAGTTTCGGTCTCTGACAACCCCGCCTGTGCCTCAACAGTCCTATCATCATCTTCGGTGTCTGTATAGACACCAACATCAGATTACATGCAAGAGGGACCCTGACCCACCTTGCCACTTGTGGGGGAAAACAGGAAACGCACGTTAAGACCTGTATGGCATTGCATAACAGTACACACATACACACACACACACACACAAAATGAAATTTCACCATAATACCTGCCTGTCCCCGAGTTTACAGACAGTCCCACATTTATTCATGTAAGTTCTCCATCCTGCATCACACTTGGTAACATACCTTCATTAAATACCACTCATTAACATATCATTCCTCTAAATGCCTAGACAAGTGATCACAACACAAGACCTGTCACTCCATTACCTCCTTGACTTGAGTGGAGTAGGTTTTACAAGGCCTCACTGCTGTCATCCAGTGTTTACCCTGGGCATGTCCAGACATTGTGAGCATGGCCCCCCATATGTTAGCGACTACTACGTTCACTCCATAATGTCAGGCACTGGAGTGTCATATGTAACTATTGTTCAGTACATGCCAGATCTGCTGCTCAATCAACTTATCATGTGGACAACAGTAATATATGGATACACTCCCTGGCATTGTCTAGTAATTCTCCAATGCATCTAAGTTGCTGCATACACGGGTAATCATTCACCTTTCTGCTAATTGCAATTTAAAGGGTATACCTGGTGTCTAGTTTCCCTCCCAATGCATGTTCCATGCTACAGACATTATTATACTATCAGCTGTCCTGTGATTACATATCAGACAGGTATTCCTGGTGTCTCATGTGTCAGTCCATGTACTGCATGATTCCAAAGGGAAGTACTGCCATATGAACCCCAGAGTCACAAGTGCATACATGGACACATACACAAACACACACACATGCATGCACACATCCTACATGCATCAACCCCCTCCACTCCACCACATTGCACTTACAGACAAAATAACCCCCCCCCCACACACACACACACCTATAGGTGAGGTTGCACAGATAGTACACAGTTCTCCCATTACCCATCTGTCAACATGCATAACATATGGTACTCAACAGCATGCAGTGCAGCTTTAGTCAATCCCTGCTAGCAACAGTATACATGTGTGTGATGCAGCGGCTGTTAGTAGGTGATGCCCCTTCCTCTGGAAAACACTGCACCCATGTACACAGTACTGCTGTGCACCTGCTCTGCACCCTGCCATGTACTGTGCACCATACCTCACAGGTGTACAAACCATTGCTGAATGTGTATTACTGTGTCAGTTATGTCTGCTCTAATGCTCACAGCCCCTATGTGTTTGTCCGGCACATACCTGGGATGATATGTGGACAGATGTTATTTGTGAATGCCTGATGCCTGGTTTACAGATCACAACACCGGCGGTGCATGTATGACCAATATACTAGTACACTGACAACCATCAAATTTTACCATGGCTATGGGGAGTGTACACACCCTTATTGATATGACGCACTCTTCCTTGATATGCCATGGGACCACATCACCACATATGTTAATATTACATGAGCCTGACCTGTGACATATGTCCTGTACATTCACATGCAGTGTCTAAGAAATGTGTTAGGTGTGCAGATGCTGACCATGATGCATACACTTCGTGGGTGCATATGTTTGCACGCCCTTATCATGACGGTTTGTTGCACCTATTATGTGTAACTACAGCAGTCACTATTCCAGGCAGGGGTATACCAGCATAGGCCATCTGCATTTGCCAGTATATGGTCAGTCTGCCCTACACATGTCCCCCAACTCAGCATGATTGCAAGGACAACTCATGTGCACATCCCTTGGAGTTCACACACTGCCATCACAATTGCTGTGGAGTCAGGGTTATGTCTGCCATAGTTCCTGAACCTGAATGTGTGCAGATACAGCCATTTGTAGCATCCTTAGGATCCCTGATGCAGTGCACTGGTGTGTCATGATGACACACCCTCCCCACCTTCAGCCTTTTTGCAGATGCTTAACAACTATGGCCTACACGTGTGTCAGTTTCCAGTGTTTCAAACACTGAACACCATGTGTAACAGCCTAGTCCCAGCTAATGACTGGCAAACATACAGATGTAAACTGGCACCAGCACAATACAGATGGTGATGGTGGGCCTGAGGTGGGGTGAGGTGTTGGTTGTGCAGCACCTGTATCTTACATGATACTATCTGTAGGTTTCCAACGTGGTCATGGTACACCTGTACACACTGCAATGCATGACTGTTGGGAACCTCTTCTGTTATGCATACACTACCTGTAGAGAGGCCTGGCTGTTTCCTGTGGTACAACTGTCACATCTGATTACCCTAACCCATAAGCCACATGCTTGCAAAGTCCAGTCAATTGCTGGCACGTGTGCCACACAGCCAGTACTTGCTGGGCATTCCTGCTACCCCCTCAGTGTTGTGGCATGTTAGTGGGCACCCCGCATGACCAGTTTGCTACAAGTGACATAATTTGTCTTGGCTGGCCATCTGTTTACTTCCTACATCACTTCTGTCCCATACATCCTTGCCACATACATGACTGCACTGTTTGCCATGGCATATCCAATGGTGAGGTATGGCTACATGTGCAGCTAATGGGTGCTACCTGTTGGGTATGGGGCCAACACCATGTCATGTAAGATGTGTGCAAGCCACGCCTGCCTCTGTTGCAGGTAAGTGTGCACATTTGATGGCCAAATGTCTTGGACAGCAGACCAATATGTGGTGTGACACTGGGGACGTGTACTTGCTGAAAGGTGCATTTCCATGACAAATGCATGCAGGCAGTACCTCAACAGCTGCCTCCACTATACTTTATCTGGAGTGTGTGCACACATATGCTTCCACTGTTTGTGAAGGTATGTATTCCCCATATTTGCTGCCCTAACCTACGATTCCATATTACACACTCAGTGCTCATGTTGGGGCCACATTGCAGGTGTTAAGGGTTGTGGACCACAGTATTATGATATGCCATAGTGTAGAGTTGTAACAGTTGCCATTGTAATACTGGTATATACACTGTTGTAGCACTGTATAAGGGTGATTTTTCACACATCTCCCTACTGTAGGCCATATGTCCCACCATTATGTCCATCCCTGTGGATGCATTTCACAATGACAGGATGTTAGTTATCTTGCAGGTGTCTGACATAGCCTTCAGATACCCCTTCATGGTCACCACTGTGATACAGTGCAGTTAAGAGCAACAATACATAAACATGTACGGCATGCATTATGGGTAGGTGTGTTAGATGTGTGCATGGAATATATCATAGCCATCACATGACCGGTGTATTGGCAAGCATGAACATAAACCATACTCACCAGCTACAGGCTGCTGCCTTGGTGGTATACCAGAGAGACCTACATAAGTGTGTGAGAGATGTGATGTCAGTAGCCACAGCTGTAGCATTGCTACAGGATGGGTGCAGCATTACAGTACAACAGCACAAGTCCACAATACTACAACTTATGCATATCTGTTTATTACTACTACACAGCAACAGACTCTCTCTCTCTCTCTCTCTCTATATATATATATATATATATATGACATCTCACATATGCATGATCTACCTGTACAGATGTGGATGCATACGCATCTGTGGTCTACTGATGTGTCCTATGGCCTTACCTGGATGCTCCTCAGCCAGTGTGTGGGTAGCACCCACCTCCACTATGGTCTCTGCCAGTTGCTGTGTGTGCGGGGGGGTCAGATGCCATGAGGCTGGCGAGGAGCTCCTCAACATGTCAGGGGGATAGATGGCATGACCTCCCCCTGTTGCGAGGTGATTCCCCCCGGACTGCAACAGCACACCGATGGGCATTGCAAAGCAGGTCGCTACAATGATGCCGGACCTGCTCATAACTGCAGTTATGCAGGCTGACATCAATGACCCTGTGGACTAGATCGTTCCACAGGGTGGTCCGCTCCTGCTGCTCATGGGCTGTCCTGCTGAAGAGCACCTGGTAGTGCTGTTCCAGGTGGTTAAGAATGACCTCATTTTCATCAGGTGAATACACTGGTAAGGGGAAGTGGGACATCTTGCCTGAAAGACAAAGATGGAAGCAGATCTGAGCAACTCATACAGCAAAGTTACCATAGTTCTTAATACACATCTCTGTCTCCCCCTACCATATCTGCGACAACAAACTGTTCACACAACTCAATAGGTATGGCTACAGCTTACCTACCATTGGGACATATATCGTATTGTAACACGATTTGTGCTGTGTGTTTGTAGCCATGTTCCCTGTGGGGACACTATCACTGCTGGCCTGTTATGGACTATTTCACCTGCATGCCATTGTCAGGGCTGCTATGTTTCCATATATGCATGTGGTCTGTTTGCTATGTGATTGCTGCACATCCGTCATTATGTGTTACTGGGGATATCTATGCATGCTGTTGGACTTGTTCTGGGATGTGTGGACTATTACTACCCACGTATGTTCTATAACAGTGACACGATAGCATGTTTAGGGAATAGCTGCCAGCAGAACCACCTCTCCCACCTCATCTGGCCATGTTACCAGGCCACATCACATGTGGGACCCACTCTGGGGCCTCCTCATCTACTGGTCCAGCACTACCTTCAGGTGGAACCACCTCAGCGGATGGTGATCCCCCCGGGGGCACACACAGGCATGATCCTGTCACCCGAGGTCAGGTCCAGGGTCTGTTGCATAAGGGGCTCCACAGAGACTTGTGGGATGTGCTACAGCACTTCGAGGACCTCAGTACACAATCACAGGGTCCACATGCTCCTCCTGCTCAGCCTCCAGGCCAGGCACCTTCAGAGCCATGAAGCTGCTGTTGTGACTAGCAATGGGTGGGGGCCTTGTTCCCATTTTTTCCATATGGGAGCTCATGGGGCTTCCACATCGTACCACACCCACCATCCAGGGTGTTTACCCACCACATGTATCATATACCACCCCTATAGGCTGTCCTCTATATCTACCAACCCAAACCACCTCCACAAATATACCAGCTATCCTTCCCCAAATTCCAATTCCCAACTTCACAGACAAGGGCAATGTGGTCCCAATAAGGGGTTCACATGTGACATAACCGTCCATGTTGCACACACTTACAGCTGTATATATATATATATATATATATATATATATATATATATATATATATGTGTGTGTGTGTGTATTGCTATGTGTGATGTTCCCTCACACGTAGCATGCAGCACTGTGATGGAAATATAGGGGACATGTATTTCTATACATATGTGTGTGTGTGAGACACACACACACACACACACATACATATATATATATATATATATATATGTGTAGATATATTTCATGTTGTATATATGTGTTTATGTCTATATCGGTATACATAGAGGTGTCTGTATATCTGTAGACATACATGTATATAAATATATATATATATATATATATATATACACACACACACACACACACACACACACACACGTATGTATATATGGGTTACCTTTACATTATCAAACGTTCAAATGTTCGGCAGTCATATGGCCGAAACCATATTATCAAACATTCAGATGTTCAACAATGTAAACGTAACAAAAAAAATTTAAGCAAAGCAAAGGGTGCATAGAAGGGGGGCAAGCCTCCTTGCGCCCCACACTCCCCCTACTTAAATATACCAACTCCAAGATTGCACTACATTGTGGTAATGGGAAATATTCCCATTCTGCACTGTCTGGAGATGTCCATTCAGTCATTTGCTATGACTGCAATTTAGTGCGATCTCGGAGTTGGTATATTTCGGTAACAGGGGTGTGGTAAGTGCAGCAGGCTTGCTATAGACACTGTTTTTTTTATTTTATTTCTACCGTATTATCTTGCCATCACATTGTTGAACATTCAAATGTTCGATGATATGGCCTCAACCATATCACTGTCGAACATTTGAACGTTCGATAATATAAGGGTAACCCGTATATAAATATAATGTGTGTGTGTGTGTGTGTGTGTGCGTGTACACATATACATACTTATATATATATATATATATATATATGGGGTACATTCAGACATTAGGTCCACAATCTCTAACTCTCTTTCCTGCACAGCTGCACTGTTCTGCCTTGCTACCACACAGACCGGTGCCACATATGGACACAGCCTAACATTAGGGGGGTATATATAGGGCCAGATTGCAGGTAAGCCTATTACACACCTATGGCATTTCAGCATGCTGCATTACATGTTAACCTGAGTGTTCTGCAAGTGGTGGGCTCTGGAATCCACATGTCCATTATTATGGCATTACTTCCACCACCAGCTATTGGCCACAGTAATATACATGCTTTCCATTACACAACACACACTATGATGGCTTACATCTTGTCAGTAAACTGCCCTATAAACAAACAGTTTAAAGAGCGCTGGTTAAAGGCTTCACATAAATGTGTGATAGAATAGGTACACATTTTGTTGGAGAGAGATCAAGTGAAGCATAAAAAACTGAAGCAGAAACCAGCGTCACTTTCACAAACCATAAGCAGTTCTATGAATATACAGAACATTAATGCTTTTTTGGAGAGAACAAATAAAAAAATTGCTCTCTCTAGAATCGGATCTTGTTGAACAGAAAAAATTTAAGTTAACAAGGGACATTAATGAGTATGAAGCAGGGTGTGCCTTTTCATTTCCTTCCAGTCGGAAAGTAGGAAATCAGCGACGTCAGCACATTAGGTTTAAAAATGTTGCTTCTACCTTGTTTGCATCTTCAGAAGGGGAGAGTCATTATGAGATGGGTGGAAGTGAGGTATTTCCTGAGCTACCACAGCCGCAACATCTGGAAGAACACTGACATACATTTCAGAGCCAGGGAGACCAACAACAGTTCCAGCAACAGTACCAGCAAGGGCAGAAACGGAACAGGAATTATGCGACTAATGGCGATAACCCAGAAGGAGGTTACAGAACAGATTTCAAACAGGGACATAGTAATGGACATTACTACAATAAAAGGTTCAGATGTTGAGGTATGTACTGAACTAAGTATGGTGTTGAATTTATCACAATGTAATTTAACACAAGAACAAGTGTCAATATTGAATTTGGGGCTTAAGTTTGTGCCTACTGTGTTACCTAGAGGGCATATAGTTAAACAAGAAATGTTTAGATTTATACGAAATATGTACTTGAAATATCATTTTGCTATACATTTAAAAAGTAATAATCTGAGCAATAATTCTTTGCTTTGTGAATCTGATGAAAGTTTCTTTTCTTGTCATGAAGAAGCTGGGGAAATGTTTGATGTTAATAATGACGAGACTATGTCTCCTTATGCATATTGTAAAATTGAAGTATCAACTATACCGGTGTTCAACAAATTCATGCCGCCATTTGAAAATACATGTATTTCTCCGTTTAGCTCCATGATAGGATTTGGAGGAGAGAATATTTGTGATAGCATTTTGCTAAACAAACATGAGATACTTTACAATTTAATTTTAAAAGAGTGGCAAGCATTGAAAGTGTTGAGAAATAGGAAGGCTATAATAATAAAACCATCAGATAAAGGGAACAAAATAGTGATTATGAACATGTTACAATATTATAGAATGTGTATGGAGCATTTGGAAAATGTTGATGAGTACGAGAAGTGTGATAGGATTAAATATGAACAAGCAGTAATTGAATATGAAAAAATATGTTATAATATTAAAAGTGAAGAAGTAAGGATGCTAATAGAGTACTACTAGAAATATTTGATGGAGGATAGGTTTTTTGGCGAATATTTTGCCAAGGAAACCTTTTTTCTCCTATAAGAGGGGAAAACATTTGAGAGATATGGTAGTATATGGTAAATTTTGTATGCCAGTTGTGGATATACCAGACACACAATCAGTTAGAGGAACTTTATGTTGTAATAAATGCAGTATATGTACATATATTATAAATGTGTTTCATAGTATGAACGGAGTTAAGTTTTAACCTAGGGGCACCTATTCTTGCAGAAGCAAGGGAGTTATATATGCCCTAAGGTGCCCATGTCAGTTATATTATATAGGGGAGACAAAATGTGAATTTTGCATCAGATTCATGGAGCATTTGAGGGATATAAAGAATATAAGGGAAGATAAAATGATTGCTTTATATTTTAAAATGTTGCATAACAGTGATATTAATTTATTACAAGGTACAATTTGAGAGAGAGTGGAATGTTTCAATAATAATGAAGATGTATTGAAACAAAAGTTATTGTATAAGGAAAGTATTTACATTTTAAAATATAAAACATTAGTGCCTAAAGGCCTAAACAATGGGTTTAATTGGAAGTGTTTAATTTAAGGGGGTAATTTATTGTTTAATCATTAATTGAATGCAATTAATTTTGCAGTATATAAATGTGTGTGTTTTTTGAGTATTTGTTATTCCTTGAAGGTGGAAACACCGAAGCGCTAGAATAAAAGAATAGAAAATCCTGCTTTGCTGTTTGGCCTCTTTACTTACCACAGTCGGTGGTTCTTTTGGGTCAGAGTTGTTGGTGTTCAGATTGCAGGTAAGCCTATTACACACCTATGGCATTTCAGCATGCTACATTACATGTTAACCTGAGTGGCCTGCATGTGGTGGGCTCTGGAATCCACGCGTCCATCATTATGGCATTACTTCCACCACCAGCTATTGGCCACAGTAATATACATGCTTTCCATTACACAACACACACTATGATGGCTTACATCTTGTCAGTCAGTGCTGCTCTGCACAGTTGATTGGTATGGCCCACTACCCACAGGGACAGACTCTAATGTCCATAGTAGTTGTTCAGCTGAACATCATTACAACAACAACACCTGATGGCAAATATAAATCATTCCACACCGTCTATCCCATTATTATGGACCAAGTACTACAGTCAATTACATGCATATATACTTCACATACCTGTTGTGGGAATGAGGTCTGTTCTGGATAGTTTCCTTGTAGGAGTATTTTTTTTATCTCATTTGGCTTTAGCCTGCTTTCTTTCTAGGTTTTTGTTTGTTTCAGTTTCTCTCTCTCTCTCAAGTAAATGGACTGAGCTGATTGCAACAGATTGCAGCATGGCTTTTGTAGGTGATGCACATGATCAGGTGGTGGCCTCTGCACCAATCAGTGTCCTCCACTTGCTACCTGCATGCATCATGCTGTGTAGTACTTCCAATTACCACTGTCATGGCAACCCACTACTATAAATCCCTACATCACGTGGGCTTGGTCCCTTTACCTTCCCTGTATGGTGGACATCTTTCCTGTGTGTGGGCAGCAGTGTTACAGACAGCAGGTAGCAATACCTCTTACAAGAGAACTTGCAGACTCAGGCCAGGTACATATTTGTATGAGGTTCCAGAACTACAGACAGAGTGTGAGTAGTATTGTTGTATGCATTGTATAGCACCAGTGTTACAGGGTTTGTGTGTACATACTAGTTTAACATGGAATGCAGTCTGTCTGCATAGCTCTTAACTGTGGGCCTATCCACTTGATGGCTAGAGGTGTGCCTATGTTTTGTCTGTCCACCACACAGGTCTTGTGTCAGATATATCACTAGCAGTGTGTGTGTTGAGTGTTATCAGTACATGGCTACATCCATGTGTGTTTCTGACTTCATATTCATGACTAAGGGTATGTTGCAGACTATCTTGTAACAACAGCAACTTGCTTAGTGTATGACAACACCATTTCACATATGGGCCTGTGTTCCAGCCTCTGTCCTCCACCTACATACCAGGCTTTGTCCATATGACATGCATTCAGGGGTTATGTAGTGGCTTGTGATTGTCATGCTGCCATTCCTGCCATCATTCCATTGCTGTTGTGGTCCCCACACATATTGTGGGGTTGGGTCCATACATATGTGGGCTTCATCTGCACAATACATGTGCGCCCTTCTGCAGTCCAGAGGTCAGTGTATGTAACAGTGGTATATGCCCCTGTAAGTCAGTCTATGGGGGGGATGCACCATAAATAACCTAGGCTGTTACAACATGTGAGGGATATCAGGAGTAATCTGCCTTAAGGTTTTATGGATGTACATTATCATACATTTCACCTTGGGAAAATGCAGGCCTACTGCTTCCTGCCATACAGACTGTTCTGTTTGTCAGTGTGATTGTGATACTTTCAGTTATGCCTTGTTATGTAACAGATACATCCCATTGTGTCAACTGAAGACTTTTCCCCATAGGGATTGCGTACAGAGTGTAGTTATGGGCTGCTGGACTATACATCTGCATTAATTACTGTTGATTGATTGTTATCCTGTGGCACAGTCTGTCTTTACTGTTGTATTACTTGGAGGCCTTGGCCTGGACAGCAACATATGTTATGCTTTCGGCTTACTGTATTAAATGACCTGTTTGAGAGGTGCATTAATCGGTTTGTATGCATTTCAAAGTCTAAACAGCTATATGACATGGCATATACAACTGTAATAGCACACAAAAGTACAGTTTTGTACCTACCATAAATGTAGATGTTCAAGTGCTAATACAGCTGCAGTCATAACAGATGGGTTCTCCTGCCGTCAGGCGGGTCCCCGGTCGGCCGAATTCCAAAGTCTAGGTCTGGCGTCGGTTGTAGTCGCTTCTTCCCTGATGTCAGTGCGACAGGGGTATAAAGGAACCAGCCGACGCCATTTTCTTCAGTTTTTCTTGCCCCAGGTGTCAGGTGCCCCCAGAAGGAAGGCAATACATAAATTTGTGTACTAAAACAATGCAATATAATCAAAATACAGTAGTTGCAAGCAAATACACCATAAATGAATACCCCAATCAGGTTGTATGAGGAGGTGTTAGCCAATAGGCCTGTCCCAAGAGGGGAAGGAGGGAGGGAAACCTGGACTGCAGCTGTATTAGCACTTGAACATCTACATTTATGGTAGGTACAAAACTGTACTATGTTCATCGTGCATACAGCTGCAGTTATAACAGATGGGTAGAATCCCAAAGCTAAGAAAGGGGTTGTAGGCACTAGGTGGAACTAGGAGGAGCCAGGATGCCCTGCAAGACTGCAGTGGCAAAGCCTGCCCTAGTTTTGGAGTATAATGGTAGGTTGTAGTGCTTGGAGAAGGTATGCACAGAACTCCAAGTGGCTGCTTCCAAAATATCTTTGGTAGGAACTCCTCTGAGGAAAGCTGCAGAGGAAGCTGTGGCCCTGGTGGAGTGAGATCTGATGCCCGTAGGTACAGTTTTGCCTTGAAAAGAATAGCAAAAGCGTATGCAGTGGGCTATCCATTTTGAGATTGTCTGTTTGGAAATTGGCTTTCCTTGAGCTCCTACAGCATAGGACACAAAGAGCTGTTCTGATTTTCTGAAAGGCTTTGTTCTGTCCAAATAATAACACAGTTGTCCGTGGATGTCCAAGGAATGTAGTAATCTCTCCCCTTTGTTTTGAGGATTAGGGTAAAAGGTAGGTAAATGTATGGCCTGATTCAAAGCTACCCTGGATACCACTTTAGGCATAAAGGACGGGTTGGTTCGTAAGGAAACTCTGTCCTGATGGAAGATGATAAAAGGCTGCACAGCCATGAGAGCTTGTAGTTCTGAAACTCTACGAGCTGAGGTAATAGCCAGAAGGAAAGCTGTTTTCCAGGACAAATATTGCAAATCTGATGAGGCAGCTGGCTCAAAGGGAGGCAAGGTCAGTTTTTCCAGAATGAAATTGAGATCTCAAGCAGGTATTGGTTGTTTCCTTGGGGGTCTTAGATTCTTAGCCCCTCTGAGGAACTGTCTTAAGAGAGGGTGAGAGAATAAGGGTGGATCACTGTTGTATTCTGCAGAAATGGCTGAGGCATGGATTTTGATGGAGGAGAATGAAAGTCCACTGCTTAGCAGCTCAGCTAGATACTGTAGTATTTGAGGTAAATTCAGTTTTCCAGGATCCTGGCCCTTTTTCTCATTCCAGACACAAAACCGTTTCCATTTTGCGGAGTAAGCTTTTCTAGTTGACGGCCTCCTGGCCTCCAAAATGACATCCTGCACCTCCTTGGAGAGTAGGGTCTGTTGTGATGCTAAGGAATCTTCCATGCGGCTAGATTGAGTGTTTTTAGCTGGCTGTGAAGAGTTTTGAAGCTGTGCTGAGTCAGGAGAAGAGGCATTAGAGGCAGGGTCCATGGTGGAGAATGCGTCAGGCTCCTCAGGAGTGGGTACCAGTGTTGTCTTGGCCGGTCTGGAGCAATGAGAATCATCTTTGGTTTGCCTGCTCTGGTTTTCAGTAGAACTTTGGGCAGCAGAGGAAGAGGTGGGAAGGCATAAACTGTCATTGATGTCCAACTGAAAGAGAGAGCGTCCACTCTCCAGGCCTTTGGATGAAAAAACCTTGAGCAGAATTTTGTCAATTGGTGATTTTTGTGGGAGGCAAAGAGATCTATGTCTGGCCTTCCCCATGCTTGGATTATTTCTGTAAAAACTTTTGGATGCAACTTCCATTCGTGTGGATCTGTCATATTTCTGCTTAGGTTGTCTGCCAGCGTGTTTTCCTTGCCTGGCAAGTACTGTGCTTGTAGTTTGATTTGTAAGTCCATGGCCATGCTCCAAAGTGACATGGCCAGTCTGCATAGGGGGTATGAATGTGTTCCTCCCTGTTTGTTTATGTACCACATAACTGTGGTGTTGTCCGTTCTTATCAATAGTTGACCTGGTTGCAGAAGGTCTTTGAAAGCTATAATAGCATTTATTACTGCTAGCATTTCCTTTTGATTGATGTGAAGGTGCTTTTCTTTTTGGGTCCATTTGCCCTGAATGCACCGATCTGTCATGTGCGCCCCCCAGGCGTAATCCGAGGTGTCTGTTGTGATGACTTGATTTGCTTGAGGCTTGCTGAATGGAAGACCTGTGTTTGTTTGGCATGCTTGAGCCCACCACAAAAATTCCTTTTGCAGACATGGAATTAGTGGTATTATTGTTTCCAAACTGTGGCTGTGTTGAGACCATAGGTTTTTCAGGTACCAATGAAGTTTCCTCATATGCAGCTTTGCACATGGGATTAGTAAGATGCAAGATGCCATGAATCCCAGAGCCTGCAGGACTTTCCTTGCGGTCAGCCTGGTGCAATTTGCTAGTGTTCTGAAGTATTGAGTCAGTTGCCCCTGCTTCTCTGGCGTGAGGTAGGCCATCTGGGTGTTTGTGTCCAAGTTGGCACCCAGGAAAATTATCTTCCAAGAGGGTATTAGTCTTGATTTCTTTTTGTTGACTGTGTATCCCAGAGAGTTCAACAACATTATTACATAAGCCAGATGTTTCTGAAGAATGTGCTTGCTGTCCGCTTGGATCAGGCAGTCATCCAAATAGGGGTATATTTGTATCCCTTGAAGTCTGCAGTAGGAAATTACTGATGCCAGGCATTTCGTGAATACTCTGGGCGCAGTAGATAAGCCAAAGGGCAATGCAGAGAATTGATAATGGGTTGAACCTGCAAGAAATCTGAGGTATCTTCTGCAATTTTGTCTGATTGGGACATGCAGGTATGCCTCCTTGAGGTCCACTGTTACCAGCCAAGACTCCTTGCCCAGCATGGGAAGAAGCTGCTGTAAAGTGAGCATCTTGAATTTTGGTATGAGTAGAAATGTGTTCAGGATGGATAGGTCCAAAATAGGTCTCCAATCTTTTCCCTTCCTTGGTACCAGGAATAGTCTGGAATAAAAACCTTGACCTTGTTCGTGCGTAGGTACCTCTTGAATAGCTTTCATGTTTATGAGATCTGTAATTTGCCTCTGCCCTTTGATTGTGTGGCAGGTTTGGCATGCCTCTCATTTTTGGAAGGGTGTGAAAATGGAATCTGTAGCCTCTGTTTATAATGTCCAGGATCCATTTGTCTTTTGTGACAATATGCCAATTTTTTGAAAATAATGCCAGTTTTCCTCCTAAGGGGGCTGCCATTTGAGTCTTGCTTGGCATGCAAAGGGGAAAGTCATTGGGCTTGCTTTCTGAATGATTGCGAGTTATCCTCACCACCTCTTTGTGTAGGAGCTTGCCATTGTCTGCCTCTAAACGATCCTTGGGATTGTCCCCTGCCTCTCGGGCGTCTGTATCTAACTCTTTGGGGTCTGTCCGTGGCTGGAAAGGACCAATTTTTGGAAGGCCAATTTCTACTGAAATGTGGTGGTTGTACCTGTAGAAAATCTTTCACAGTTTGCATTGATTTAGCCTTTTCCTCCATTTTCCTTAATACCTCCTCAACATTAGCACCAAATAATACATCCTTTTGTAGAGGGGCATCTAGTAATTTAGCTTTGACATGATCAGGCAAGGTTTGTTCCTTGAGCCAGGCATGTCTACGTATGACTGATCCTGTAACAGCAGCTCTACATGAGGCCTCTAGAGCATCAAAACCACATTGTAAGGTATGCTTACCCACTTGTTCTGCACTATGCATCAAATCCTGCAACTCCTTCAAGTCTGGTTGTTCAGGTTGTGACATTTTACTTTTCAATTGTGATAACAAAACTGTTGGTATTTTAGCATATGGAACTGACAGTTTAAGGCCCTCATGGTTAAGGTAGCCAAGGTATATACCTTTTTCCCCACCTTTCTAAGGATCTGGAATCTCTCTCGGAAGGTAATGGATTTTTAGCAGTGGAGGCCTTAATTCCCTTGGGGCCCTGTGAGATGGTTTCTGGGTCAGCAGCATGGCTTTTGTATAGAAATTGGTGTGAGTCAGGAACCCTGTAGTACCTGTCAGGCTTGACTGGGGCTGGAGGCAGAGAATCCGGATTAAGGCAGGCCTCGAGTAAACATCATCTAGGATGTCCAAGACAGGAGGTATAGCCAGAGGCCTGTGCTGAGGTAGCAAGAGAAATTCCCTAAGCCTTTTCTTGGAATCTGAATAATCTTGGCCTTCCCAGTGGAAGTGTTCCCTTAAGGTATGCAAAGTTTCCCCAAATGAGTAATCCTCTGGGGGGGATACAGAGGGAATGGACTCCTCTGCATCAGAGTCTTCAAAAGGGGAGTAAGAATGTTCCTGATCATCAGAGTGCTCTGAAATAATGGAGCCCTGATCAGAGTAGGGGGATTCTTCCTCCACTCTGGGCCTTTTGTCCGGTGGGGGTTGAGAATCCCTGATAAGAGTAATTAAATCCTCAGCCATTTTAAGCATCTGTTTTTTAGGCATGGGGCCTGAAGATGGGCCCTGTGTAGCTTGTCTCTTAGAATGCATGGCTGCTTTAGACTTAGTGAAAGCCTTGATGGAAAAAGAAGAGGAAGGTCTGAAGACACCTTGAGTGGAGGTAGACCTGTCCACATTTTGAGGTTCAACGCCAAGAGTGGCTTCGGTATCTGTAGTCGGGGTGTGGGCCGAGGAGCCTGCGACCTCGGGTACAGGAGACACCACCAATGAAGTGTCGTTGGTAGTCAGGGGCTGCGTAGGTGCCTCGCTGAGAACCAGACCACGTGTAGTCGGCTTTGGCGTGGTGTCGGAAGAGGCCGCGGACCTCGTGTGTCGGTCCTTATCTTTGCGTTTTTTAGACAAAACTGGAGTCGGAGTATCCGAAGACATAATATAGTTAGATGTTTTTCCAAAATAATGCTGGGCAAACTCCGCCCGACGCTTAATGGTGCGTTTGTTGAATGTAGCACAAAAGCGACAGACCGAGACGTCATGGTCTGGGCCTAAACAAGGCATACAGAGGGAATGGAAATCCTTATGCGGTATTTGCTTCCCACATGAAATACAATTATTAACTTTGTCTGACATCGGTCTGAGGCAAGAAAAGTTTCCCCAACGGGGTACTTAGCTTTCAAGAAGACTTCGGTTTCAAAATTTTCATAATTTCAGGAGCTGGCCAACCGGCACTTGCGAACTGCTTCTGCTTTGGGCACCGCGCGGCAAGAAAGACTGAAGAAAATGGCGTTGGCTGGTTCTTTTATACCCCTGTCGCACTGACGTCAGGGAAGAAGCAACTACAACTGACGCCGGACCTAGACTTTGGAATTCGGCCGACCGAGGACCCGCCTGATGGCAGGAGAACCCATCTGTTATGACTGCAGCTGTATGCACGATGAACATTAAAGCTTTCTCATATATGCAAACCTGTGTGTGGTGTTATATCCTTTGACCTCTCTGTCGGTATATGTTTCAGGCAACAATTGTCTTTTGTATGGGTGACTCATACAATGTTCATTTGATAAGGTGGCAACTGTAGGAATACTAGCTGTTCCATATGGTGGCACTCTCTAAATATGTATCTTCCTATACATATCTCTGTATGTGTAGTTACATATATATATATATATATATATATATATATATATATATATATATATATATGTGTGTGTGTGTGTGTGTGTGTGTGTATCTGCATACATGTGTGTGTGTGTGTGTGTGTGTATGTATCTTAGGAATGTTTATTGCTTCCATATTGTACATTCCCTATGGTAGACAGACTGTACAGCATAATATGTTATTGATACCAGCCTGACATCATACAGGTGGGATGGATTACTGTTAATGTCTTGTGCCCATGTTGTGTCGGGTCCTGGTTATGGGACTTGCAACAGTTGGTACTGTATTGCAGGGCAGACCTGTTTGGCTGTGGGAGGGTAATATCAATACGTACAAGACATATTTAGCTTGGGCCCCCTCAACCCCATTAATGGTGCCTGTGGTCATATATGCATTTATGTTCTCTTTTATATCTATAGATATATCTATATATATATATATATATATATATATATATATATATATATATATATATATATATATATATATGTATATATATGTGTGGACATATATATATATATATATATATATATATATATATATATATAGATAGATAGATAGATAGATATCTATTTAGATATAAATATATATACAAACACATACATCTATATGTTTAAATACATTTCCTGTACTGTTGAATGACTGTGCTGGATGATATGTATGTGAAAACATCAGGGTTAAATATATCTGACATGGCTTATTGGTAAATCACTTTGGCTATGGTGTGCAGAGTCCTGGGTTCGAGCCTTGCAGAGGCTGTTTATTTTGTTGCTGGGCAGAACAAGAACCATTGGATACATAGTGATTAAGGCACTTTTAAGCAGTTGTAAGCAGGTTTGCGCGGAGGTAGCAATGCTAACTTCTGGTTACAGTTTCTTATACTGATTTAGCTTCCCAATTGCTTAACCTGTGTAGGCATTGCTTACCCCCACACAAACAGGCTTAAACACGCTTACTGCTGCTTAAAATTGCTTACTTCCATGCTAATTTCTTTAAAAGAAATGAAAAAGGGTTGATAGGAAAGTGGTGACAAAGGGGCATAAAGAGGGAAAGACAGTAGGGAAAATAGCTAGGGATGTGTAGGAAGGGTGTAGGGAAGGTCCATAGCTGCCCATTTCTTCTACAGCAACAGCTGTGCATATACACTGAATTTGGAGATAGATTTGGACACTCATACCCCTTTGAGAGGGGTGAGGACAACAATAATATGTTAAGCCAATGAGACCAGATTACATGCGTCCAGTGCACACGTGTGCGAAATGGACAGCTATGTATGGGGCGAGATTTATTTTGGGAACAGACTGCCCTTTTTTTTCAGATGAGAGTGGGATGTTGGGGAGGGATAGTAGGTATATTTGGGGAGGTAGGTTGGGTAGGTTAACAGATAAGACAACAAGATGCATATGGGGCGGAATATGACACGTGGGGGTACACACCTTGATGGAAAGGGGTGTTTGGAAATCAGAAGCCCATGAGCCCCCTAGTGGAAACAGTGGGACTGAGGTCTCCACCCACTGGCAGTCACCACTGCACCTTCGCAGCCCCAAAGGTGGCTTTGCTGGGGATTGAGTAGGAGGGCCAGACCGACCCTCTAGTTGCGGCACACAGCCCTCAAGCTGGCAGATCTTCCAACTCCCTGTGGAGCTCACTACGCACCACGACCCAGACCTGATGACAGGTGACATTGTCCTGTCCATGCCCACTCCCAGGGGGGGGCGAGCCCCATCCCCCCAAAGGTGGTGCAGGAACAACGGATGAGGAGGTGCTGGGTTGGGCCCCAGACATGCTGGTGCCCGGTGCCATGGCCAGCTGAAGTAGGACAGGTGGGTCCACCTGGATCGGCCTTCCCAAACATGCTATGGTGTTTAAATTTTATCAACGTATGTGAGTTAATAATAGTCAACACATTTCAGGATTAGGTATAACAGCATACATAGAAATTCCCATTAACGCAAACACCAGATATGGAAAAGCTGCACAGCAAACAGAACACATGCATATATGGAACCACAGTGGTCATTACAGCAGCATGCAGGTACATTGATGGCAGCATGCCACCAATGTGGGAGTATTTCAACATGGCACATGCATAGAAACAAATTTAAATAATAATCGAACAATAGGACACATGTTCCAACAGTAGATTTAATGCAGCACATACCGACTGAGTTGTGTATTTAGTTTATTGTTGCAGATATGGTGGGGTGGGGAGAAAGATGTCAATTAACAACTAGTATATTCCTGTAGTTTGCATTACTTTCCTAGTCAGTGCTGTGATCTGTACCTTACAGGTATTAGTACACTACCCTATCGCCTTAGTTTGGACAGTGGTATGGATGTCGACAACCATATACATGAACTGAGTTTTACCTGCAGTATACACCTCTTACCTGGTATACCTGTGGAGGTATTGTTTGTTAACACTACCTAACTGTTTCTATACATACTCCCAGATTACAAGTTGATGTTATGCACATACCTGTCCATTTCTTATTGCACACATTCGGGACATGTCTTCACTACATGCAGGTGAACCGGGACATATTTAGACTATTGCCCTCTTAAACCTTTAGTGAATTGTACAATGACAGGTTTGTTTTCATTGACATTTTCCAAATATGTACAGGTCTGACAATCAGTTATATGACATGAAATGCTGCCTACATGTCAGAAATTAGCACACTGATATGCCAGGGGGATAGGGTAACAGTCGGCAGATATGGGCTGATTAACTGGACATTCTGGACATATCTGTAAAGTTGTGTGGTATGATTCTGCATACAGCTTACTACCACTCCCAGGATTCAAACCATGGCTGTGTCTGCTAAAAATAAAACACTGTCCATCACAGTTGAGTATGCTATATAGATATTGCTGTGTATCTCTTGTCTGATTTTAGTCTATAATTCTCCTGTAGTTTTACATTCTGACCTTGTAATTACAACACTCTTATACAAAATTTCCTAGACAGTTGCATTATGTAGTACAGTGTGGGTGACAGTGATGAGTAATACCTTATTATTCAGAGCAACTGCAACACTAACAGTGCCATACAATACCAGAGTAAACAGTACCAGTACAGGATATCCATCTTTTATTTCTAGGCACAGTGTTCATATCTGACCGACCTGTGGGAGCAATGTTTGTTAGCACTACCTGAATGTTGCCACACAAATTACCAGATTCCACATTAGTATTATGCACATACATCTCACTCTGTTACTGTACACACTCTAGTCAACGCTTGTTAACATGGGGGTGGAGATGGGACATACTTGGCTAATTACTCTCATAACATTTTGGGGAATTCCTAGAGTGACAGGTTTGTTCTTATAGATGTCTGGCAATCAGTTGTATGTCTTGTTTGCTGCCTAAACATCTGGGATCATCCCACTGATTTGCCAGGGTGACAGGCAGCAGATATGGACCAGTTTACTGGACATTCTAGACATATGTATATATATATATATATATATATATATATATATATATATATATATATATATACAGTTGTGGGGTATGATTCTGCATACAGCCTACTACCACTCTCAGGATTGGAACCATGGCTGTGTGTGCAAAAAATACAACAGTTCACGTCACAGTTGAGTGTGCTATTTGGATTTTGTTGTCTGTCTTTTCACTGTTTTCTGTCTAGGTCTCTTTCAGTTGTACTATATGACCTCTTGGGATTACAACAGTCATATACAGACATTCCTGTGGGTAATAGTGCTTAATACAACAGTATTATTAAGTGATTGCAACTCTACATTACCATATGATACCAGAGTAAACACATGCAGTCCAGCAGTTAGACCTTTATTTTCAGGCTATTATGCTTTTATTTACATACAACCTATATGAGACTCTTCTTGCCATATTCTCTGGTATATGCAGTAAATGCCTTAAACAATACAGGTTTTATACAGGCAATTAAGTTACTACTATGTTTAGATTTATTTCCTATGACAGTACATGCAAGAGTATTACTAACCTGCCTCACATCGCAACCACTGCAGTCTGCAGGCATGGGCTTCCTGGTTTACAGCCCACTCATCTGCTACTGTGAAAGACATAAGAGGAATATTTAGCCATACCTATCCATAATATACATGAGCTGGCAATTATTAAACAGGTAGTGGAGTGATACACATGTCTGGGGCATCCCCTGTCCTCCTAGCCTCATGGATCCACTGATCCAAGAGATCCCCCTTTCTCTGCTTCAGGTCGGCATAGTGATGGCTGGCCTGCTCACCAATTCAGGGTATGCCAGTGGCACTGGTGAGGTCACGGGCGAGACTGTCCCAGGCTTCTGCTTTGTATTGGGAACCCTGGTACTGGCCCTGCAGCAGTCTCTGGTCATGGTCTTTCATAAGGAGTCCTGCCATGACTCTGGACTACTGGATGCCACAGCGCTGTGCCAAAAGTGCACACCCTCTCCCATACCATAGTGCCTACAGGAGGAAGCTGCAACCAGTTATGAGATGTATTCTCACCTGTTGGGTTTAAATAGGGCCGGTTTCCCACACTTTGCCATGATTGTATGGTTTTGAAAATACTAAGTTATGGACAAACCTACTTACCTAAGGTTGGAATTGCTTGAAGGGGTATACCAATGGGCAGACTGCGTTAGCTGGCCTACACATTGCTTACACCTACTAAGCTGGGCTGTGCAATGCTTAGCGTTGCTTAATATTTAATTTGCATTATATTTGCTTTTTGGCATTGATTTATTATTCATTACATGTTATATATGTGTTTGGTATTCATGTGTATGTACACTGTATGGGGTTCCTTGTGCTTATTAGGGGATTTCAACACTTTATTACAATGACACCTCACATCTGGGCATACTGCAGTACTCCAGTTCACATATTTATGGTATGTAGTAGGTTATACAACATAAACAAGTATATAGATTCCTTTCACATGTTCAGTTTTATTTTCCTATAGAGAGGATCTGTTTGGTGATACCTCAATCTTATGTACTGCTGTGATGGCGTAGTGGTTAACTACTGTGACTACAGTGTACAGGGTCCTGGGTTCAAGACCTGCAAAGGCTGTTTATTTTGTTTCTGGCCAGGGCAGCGGCTGTTGCATACAGAGTGATTAAGGCACTTTTAAGCAATTTTAAGTGGGTTTGCATGAGAGTAAGCAATACTAACCTTTGGTTAAATATGCTTACAGAGAGTTATCTTCAATATTGCTTAACCTGTGTGTCCATTGTTTACCCCCATGCTAATGGGCTTAAACTCACTTACTACTGCTTAAATATGCTTACTCCCACTTACTATTCCTTAAATATGCTTACTCTTGGTTACTGTTGCTTACTCTTGCTTACCACCGCACTAATTTAGACAGTAATGTCAAATGGTTTTTGGGAAGGTGGTGGATTTGGAAACTGTATGGATTTATCATTCATTGCACATTTTACCTTCCATTTGTATACCTGATTCCTGTGTACATATACTGTATGAGGCACTTGTAATTATCTGTTGACTTTACAACATTATGACAATGACACCTTACATCTGCATTTAATGCAGTACTCCAGTACACAAATATATGTTATTTAGTAGGTTATGCAACAAAAAATTGGTCATAAAGTGATTTGACATGGAAAATGGAATGTACTGGAGTGGGACTCGAACCGGGAATGACTGCTCGTAAGGCGAATGCTCTGCCCACTACACATTTGCTGTACTGCCTCATTTGCAAATATCTTGCTTTTTATCCTCATGTGCCATTTAAGCTGCATTAACTGTAGCTAATTGATGGGCAAACCCGCACACCTACGGTTAAATTTAATCTGTTTCATAAAAAAAAAAAACTTCTTTATATTTAATAAACAAGTTAGGAAGAAGCACCAGAGTCCAGCAGATAATATTTATTTAGCGCTTTCGTCTTTTAAAAATAAAAAAGTTCATCAGAATGAACAAGTACATACAAAAATCAGTAGCCAGACCCACCTTAAATACCATACTCATTCGCTAATAATAAATCATTCAATTACATTAAAGGTATATGCCATGAAAAATAAATTAGAAGCATGAATAGCAGCATTAAAGAAACAAATAAAAAGAAGTTAAAGCCTATAGCCCAAATAAAAGACAATTGTGCTAAGACAGTAGAACAAGTGGTAATGGGGGATAGAGGTGGCCCGTTGAATGATTTTCTTGAATTACAAGAACTAAGATGGCAGATGAGGACTAATGCCACTGAACAACCAGGGCTTAACAGTACTATCTCTATAAGCCCTATTCTTAGACTTAGGGCAGAAGGTTATATGTAGAATTTATGTATCTGCAAGGTTTTATAGATAGTTGTATATATTTATATGTTTATGTATATCTTGCACAATTGTCTTTTATTGGGCTATAGGCTTTAACTTCTTTTCATTTGTTTCTTTAATGCTGCTATTCATGCTGCTAGTTTATTTATCATAGCATATGCCTTTAATGTAATTGATTGATTTATTATTAGTGAATGAGTATGATATTTAAGGTGGGTCTGGCTACTGATTTTTGTATGTGCTTGTTCATTCTGATGAAGTTTTTTATTTTTAAAAGACGAAAGCACTAAAATATTATCTGGTGGACTCTGGTGCGCTTCTTCCTAACTTGTTTATTTGGTTTGGTGTTTCTCGTGGACTGTTTCTTTATATTTAATGTTTTGACTATTGCTCTTGTAAACTTGGGGGGATGTTGCTGAGGGTATGCGAACACCTATGAGCGGTCACGCTCATTCTTATTCCTAAACTGCTGTTCATGATTGCTCTGCTCTCAGACAAGCCCTCTGCACTCATACATGCTCCATGTCCATTTAGGAGCTCAGGCAGCGTGCCTTCATTGATATGCATGGCGCATTGCCATCCTGCTCCTAAATGGCCGCTTCCATGCACAACTAAGCTAGTCCTACATGGAAGGATAGTGAATCTGGGGGCTAGTGTCATAGTATTTAATCACTGCAGGAGAGAGAAATGCTTACTGTGTTACTGTTAAATAATTAAAAAGAAAGTGGTGACATTTTATTATTATATATACATTTATTACTTAACTAAACTTCTGCAATGTGCTCCATTTATCTACTATCTCTCATAGCTGTGTATGGTTGGTAATTTGGAGCCTTTGTTTTAAATATTCATCAGTTTACAAGTTATGCATAAAAGCTTCACCTCACTAGAAAATTCTTACCTACTTACTTTTTTGATGGAATTTTGACAACTTTTGTGATAAGCTCAACCTTCTAAAGGCTTCAGTTAGCTCACAGACTCATGAGAAACAATCTGTGCTGTCTTCCAGGAAGTAGGCATGACCTCTGAACCTGTTTTTCTTCACTGAACTCTAACAGTCAATCAGATTCAAGAATGACTGCTTGAACTGTTTTCATTTATTTAGCAATTTTTTTTATCTAAAAAGTCTTATAAGCATATGTTATACAATAACTAGTGATCTATTGAATCCAAATTACATTTATATTTAAATAAGAATTACAAATATGTTTCTGACAGTGACACTTTTAAATGCATCCTTTTTCCTGTCTGCTTTAATGGCATTACAGTTCTGTATTTACTCATAGCAACAATTATTAAGATTAATCAATTAACCTTAGTCTGTTTAGATAAAAAGAACTTTAAGAAACTGTATACAGTTTCACGTTCTTAGTTCATGCATATAGTATATTAAATTGATTTTTTCCTTTTGTATGTTTTTAATGCATATGCAGTTTCCCTTCTGCTTGCAATTAGCCAGCAGTAGCTAGGAATTCCCACTAGATGTCATGAGAGGGTTAGTTTGTGTCTTTTATGAGAGATATAGTTGTTGTTGTGTCTTTCGGCTTTTTCCGGTTAGGGGTCGCCACAGTGGAACTCCGGTCCGCTAATGATTGGCAGTAGATATTTAGGTGCCAAGTTGCTGGCCCTGATGCACAACCTTCAACGAAGGTACACCCATTCATGCATGTCTCCACACAGAAGACGCTCTAGCTGAGAATCGAACAGGACAACGTCTTACTGTGAGGTGGCAACGCTACCGCAGTACCACCATGAGAGATATAGTAAGCCTGGATATAGTTTATCCATGCAGAAGGTTATTAAAATATACAGTTTTGCTTTCAAATTTGGAGTTTTTAAATTGTCCATAACAGTTTTAAAATATGTATTTGTCATAATGAATCAAGGAAAGCAACTTTTCAATTTTACTTACAACAGCTGTCTCCATCAAATGGTAATGTTTAACATTATATCTATTAATGTCAATGGGTTGAACAACCCCATGAAAAGGAGCAGTGTCAACAAATATTTAATGCTACATAAAACAGATTTTGCATTCATTCAGGAATCCCACTTAGTAACAGAAGATCTAAACAAATTAAGGATTATAAGATTTTGGTAAGCTCATACTACAATCAGAAAAGAAGAGGTGTCCTAATTTTACACAGAAAATTAATGAGAATTCCAGAAATAGTTGACTCATACTCAAGCAATGATGGTATGCTTGCTTTGGTCATACTAAAACTAGATAAAAAGATGTACATTTTTGCAAACACCTACTGGATACCGAGTATTGGGACTAAAACTGTGAAAAAACATTGACACACCATAACATTAAAGTCTAAAGGTAAGTTACTATTAGCGGGTGATTTTAATTGTATCCAACAACAGAAGTAAAAAGGCTGGAAGGAAGCACACTAGGTCACAAATTCCTCCAAGGTTTAATGTCACAGAATAAAAGCAACACTCCAAAAACACTGATAACACAAAAACATTTTCATTCACAGGAACTTCATCAGAATAATAGATTACATAGCTGAGGCCCATTAAATAATCCCCCTAATTATAAAATAGCCAATAAAATTACAGAATAAAATTTTAAAAAAGACATACAAAAGTATCAGAATATTGTCACCTAGTGTCCAAACACTGTAATTACACATCATAAAAGACACAATAGTAGAAACTGAAAACTGTTCATACAATCACTCATATGAAAAATATAAAATAAAATGTCTTAACAATGTGTTTATAAAAAGACTTGTAAAAAAATATATATTTATGCATTTATTGGTGCTATTGAGATATTCTCATTTAACCCGGGGGTCCTGCCTGCATCTAGGGTAATCTGCCACAATAATTCTTTATACTCTAGGATAGTCTCCCAGGCACCACCCCTCACATCAGGTATAGCAACCTCCAAGACAAAAAAATCATACATTGCCCTTGGGCAATCCAAAGAATGTTTATATAAAGCATTGTTAGCATTACCTTTCTTAACATCATACATATGCGTCTTTTCAACTTTCGTTCAGTCTTGCCCACATAAAAGGCATTGCAGGTCTTACAAACAACTAAATATACTAAACCACTAGAATTGCAGTTACTAAAACATTTGCCATACACCCATTTATTCCTACATTTTAAAAATACCCAATCTGTACTGGAAATAAAAGTGCAATGTGTACATGCTCCACATTTGAAGATACCTTTTCTCTTAGTAGTATTATCAGACTTCAATTTACTCCCACTTTCAAACAGGTCCTTCAAATTTTTACCCCTCTTATAACTAATCTTCAGGGGTCCCTTATTGATACCCTTAAGGTCCGTCAATGAAGTGAACCTGTTCCACTCCTTTGTTATTACATCCACTACCATTTTGGAGTCTAAACTGAAATCTAGGGTAAGGGCTTTTGAGTAAACCAAGGGGTCAACCTCCCTTAAACAGTGTTGGTTTATATCCAGTCCTTTACCCAACAATGGGTAGTACCTAACATAGTGTTAATTACTTACATAGGTATGAATGTCAACCAATAATTCCCTCGGGTACCCCCTTTGAATAAATAAATGTTCAATAAAATCACATTCCAACAAAAAAATCAACATCCAGGGAAGTCATCCTGGATGCACAAATTAACTGACCCTTATAAATGTTCTTTTTTTGCATACAAGGATGGGCGCACTTGAGAAATGAAGGTATGAATTTGAAAAAGTGTCTTTACGAAATATTTTTGACTTAATACCCTCAACAGTCTTAAATAGACTCACGTCCAAAAAATCAAGCCTATCTGTATTTATCAAACTAGTAAACTTCAAAAAGGGAGCAGTAATATCCAAATAATTCAAAAATTCATGTAACTTTTCCACTGTGTCACTCCAAAAAAATAACTATATCATCTAAAAATCTCTGGTAATGGAACCAACAGTTACTATATACAGAATTTAAAACATATTTTTTTCTACCACCATGCTAGAAATATATTTGTGTAAGTGGGGTTACAATTTGCCCCCATTGCTGCACCCTTAATCTGATGAAAAAATTCTCCCCCATAGAAAATAAAACTTTTTTAATACCATCTCCATCAATTGTAAAATAACTAACAACTGGTCCGTGGATGGACAGGCCTTGTCTACTAAAGCTTCTTCCAACCAGGTTAACCCTAAATCCTAGGGTATAACAGTAAACAAATCTTTTATATCGACTATGACAAAGATATTATTATCAAAACACTGGTCCATTTTAATTCCCTTTAAAAAGTCCCAGGAGTCCTTTAGAATAGCCCTTTCTGTACCCCAAATGGACTTTAGTTTTATATCCAGATATTTTGCTATATGTGCCATCTTTGACCCTTCAGCCGATACTATTGGTCTTAAGGGGGGATCCCTAGGGTCCTTATGCACCTTGGGTATACCAAAAATAGTAGCAATTCTAGGTTGAGCTACATGTAAATACTTATGAGTGTCCAGATCAATCAGTCCTTCCAACAGCAAATCATTAATGGCTAAATCAATTTTTTTGTATGCAACAAAAATTTCATTTCTGGACACTCTCCTATAGGTGCTAGAATCACCCAAGATGTCTAACATCTTACCTTCATATATGACATTGTCCATCAACACGGACCCCCCCCCCCCTTGTCCGGTTTCATAACTCGCACATTTCGATTCTGTTTAAGTTCCTTTAAAACCATCCACTCCCCAGCAGTGAGATTATGTTTAAACCTATGGGGAAAAGAATTAACCTGCCTTAGTTCTTTTTCTACTACTATTTCAAAATTCTTGATTTGGGCATGTAAAAGTAGGTTAAATTCACTTTTTCTCCTTAAAATTTCTGGATTTATCCCTTTGCTTGTTCCCTCGAGCATAGCTTCAAAGTTTAGCTTTCTCATAAAAGTCTTAACATTCAAAATAACTTTAGTTAGGTCACATTTATTGTTAGGAATAAATTTAAAACCTTGAGACAATAAATTAAAATGATCTACCTTCAGGTCTATACAGCTATAATTAAAAATGTTATAATTGTTAAAAGAATACTTATTCTCACACCTGACTATTTTTTCAGTAGATGAAACTAAACCCCCCTCCCCCGGGCTCCTCTGTTCCTCCTCCATGTGGAAGTCTGAAAATATTGGGGGTCTTTCTGGTTCATAAATCTTTTGAAGCGACGGAGGGGGAAATTCTAAAGGGACATAGTTAATCCAGTCATCTCTTTATTCTCCATAATTTACCTCATTATCTACTTCAGGTACATACTCATCCCTTCTTCTGTCAACCCACATAAACCTGGGCCCCATATAGCTCAGTTTTTCCTTATATTCTAATATGTCCCTATCTAATTTCTTTATCTTGCATTTAATATTAATATTACATTTTTCGTCTCTGTTGTCCAATGTATCAAAATATACCGAGTATTGGGACTAAAACTGTGAAAAAACATTGACACACCATAACAAAGTCTAAAGGTAAGTTACTATTAGCAGGTGATTTTAATTGTATCTTGTTCTCTGCTAATACCACAAGCTCTAAGCCCTTCAAGATGTCCCCTGTTGCCAAGCACTTGAACAACTACACAAAAGACAGAAACCTAATTGACATTGACAGTATAACAATATTATCCTCCCTGAAGTATTCTCACTACTCTTACAGATTTGGCATACAGACCAACATAGAGAAAGTCTTTGTGACCAGTTCTTTACTGGCAAAAACTGATAATGTAATGCTGACATCATGCCCTATATGTCTGACCACAATGCTATCACCTTCAATGTAACACTTAATACTGACCCCTTAAACTTCTGCCAAAGACTACCTGCTTATCTAGTAACAGTTCAAGGATTTAAAGAATGGTTTCTAGATGAAATAAAGCTTTACCTAGATGCCAATAATAATGGAGAGGTTTCAGATATTACCCTGTGGGGCACTTTAAAGGTAATATTACATGGTAAAGTCAAAAGCTGGTATATAAATAAAAGGAAAGCGTGGGATAAAAAACTAGTAGACATACAAAAAGAAACTGATGAACTAAAACTTCTGTCAAATGACAAATCTGCATTAGCTGACATATGTAAACTGAACAAAGAATATCAGGATATCATACAACATAAAATATCAATATATCTGGAAAAAATCAGACTACAGTCCAACTCAATTAATCCCAAGAGTATGCACAGGATTGAGATTAGATCTAAATATTGAAACAATATACACTACAAATAATCAGATTATCAAAGTTATAGATCTAAAAATATGTTTTAGAAAACACTGCAACAATACAAGTGATAAAAAAGTATAGAAAACTTTATGCTAATAATATTCAAGAGAAGCTATCCAAACACAATATTAATAACATAGGCAAACCGTTTTCCTTTAAAGAATTAAAGGAACAAATAAAAAATCTTAAAACAAAAAAAGGCACCAGGGCTAGATGGTCTAATTCCGGAATTTTACAAACTCTTCCCTGATAACATCTTGAAAATCTTACTCATTCCAAGAAGTTAAAACTACAGCAAACATCCCTTCCTCATGGAAATATTCTATCATCTCTCCCATCCTAAAACCAAACAAAGAGCCCAACCTTTGCACATCATATAGGCCAATTTCTTTGCTTAACATTCATTACAAGATATTCATGTCTATCTTAGCAGACAGATTAAATACTATTCTTTCAATATTAATTCATGAGGACCAAACTGGTTTATCAAAAACAGAAAGGTACAAGACAATGTAATTATATTACTGTCCTTAATAGACTTAGCAAACAAGAAAAAATAGCTTTCTATTTTAAGCCTTGATACAGATAAAGCTTTCGACTCCCTAAGCTGGCCATATCTGTTTAAAACTCTGCAAAAATACAATTTCCCCCAAATTTTATAGGATTAATTAAAAACTGTATGAAAAGTCCATAGCCTATGTAAAGATTGGATCTTACCTATCTAGTCCATTTGAAATATTAAGAGGTACTAAACAGAGGTGCCCCCTCTCCCTATTACTCTTTGTCCTGGCTATTGAGCATTTTACAAATTATGTTAGAAATAATGACAGTGTTAAAGGATATAAACTGTCAGACAATTTATCCCCCAAGATACAACTGTTTGCTGATGACCTATTAATAACTTCTAATGATACTGAAAATTCAGTAGATCACCTGTTACATAATCTAGACTTCCTTGCAAACATCTCTGGTCTAAAATTCAATCACAACAAAACTCAGGTGCTTCTAGTGAATAAAAATGTTACTATGAAACTTAGATCAAAAAGAGACATAAACTGGGTGGGGACACATATTAAATATCTAGATATCATTATTGAATCTAATTATAAAAACTCCCTCACATCAAATTACCAACAACTTATAAAACTCAATTACTAGTCTAAGTGATAGAACAGACTCTTCTTCACATTTGAAGACAGACTAACTTTAATCAAAATGATACTGTTACCTAAAATCTTATCCACTGGCCAAGCTCTAACAATTTCCCCACCTGTCAAAACTAAACAGAAAATTAATAACTTATTACTCAACTTCCTTTGGTATCTAAAAAAAAAAAGAATTTCTCTGGCACACCACAAGCTGAGATGAAGGAGGTATAGGGTTTCCAAATATTGATTTTTATTTAAACTCCACATTTATCAACATAGTGTTACTTTGGAATAATACTTCTTATACATCATACTGGAAATAAATACATGAAATCTTACTTCTAAATAGTAAGAGGACATTGCTTGAACCACATACTCAATTTTTTCATTATAAATTTTTATTACATTTTTTCATTGTATTATAAGATTTTTTGACTAACAAATTGTCTACTAACAATGGAGCTTTCCTCTCCGGGCCTCCACTGAAAAAGGGTTATATGCCCAGTTGGACTCTCCCAGTAAATAACAAATACATACAAACATTTTTATACGGATTTTAAAAATATATATTCAAAGTGAAAAGTAAAAACTTGTTCTCACACCTCTCATAAACCAAATGTTGCTGTTGTTTAAAAAGCTTATGTTTTCTAATCAATTAAGAATATATTAATAATTATGTTTCCTATTGCTTACACAAATGAATGTTTGATATCTTTTGATACTCAGAAAATGTTAGAATTTAAGAAAGGTGACCTATTATATTGGAATCAATTTCTCTCAGCTAATAAAATAAGTTCTGCTGACTACTTGATCAGCAGATATAGTTTGCAAAATTGCAACTGGCTGGACATCCAAACTTGTAAGGATTTTATATATACTAAGCTCGCACCATCATTAGAGGAATACAATAAGAGTAACTTAAGAATCCTGGATTTTATCTCAAGAATTATTTAAAGCTCATCCAAGAACACTTCATACATATCTGTTACTTATAAAATTCTCAGAAATGATTTTAGCAAAAAAAGAAGTGATGTTCTTACCATAACATTCCATCTGTGTTGTTCATCTTGATTCATTCATTACCAGTAGGTGTTGGTTCCATCCTTGGAACTGAGTCAGCCTTATAACAAGCTCATGCCAGCCAGAAAAACCCTTGAGCTAAGCTTTACCCATAGTGCCCTTCTCCCTGTTACCTCAGATCGAGTTTGCCTGTGATAAAGAAAGCAGAGGCTTTTTCTGAGCAGGTCCACTAATATGGGATTTGGACCAAATCCGGTGCCCCTGGGGGGGGGGGGCATAATGAATGAATGAAGATGAACAACACAGATGGAATGTTATGGTAGGAACATAACTTCTTTATCTGATGTTGTTAATCTTCATTCATTCCTTACTGATGGGACAGAGTCCCTAGCTACTTTATGTCCTGGGAAGCCCTTATGGAAGGATATTTCTGAGTACCATTGAACCAAAGGATGCTCTCCCCCAGAGACCAAATCCAATTTGTAATGAATAATAAAGGTATGAGGGGTAGCCCAAGTTGCATCTGCATAGATATCATCCATTGAAGCCCTTGAGTCAAAAGCTACAGAAGTTGCCACTGATCTGGTGGAGTGTGCTTTGAGTTTGTTCATTAGAGGAATTTATGTTGGTAGACAAAACATATACAATTTCTCAACCACTTAGATAAGGTCACTTTAGAAACAGAGTTTCCCAATTTAGGACCTGAATAGGAAACAAACAGCTGGTCTGATTTACATACTGATTTAGTTCTGTCCATATCAAATCATAATTGTCTATGTACATCCAGCAAATGAAGGCAGTATTCTCCTTTGTTTGAGTAGTTCGGAAAAAAGACTGGTAGGTCAATGATCTGGTTAATTGTCAATTCTGAGATAATTTTGGGCAGGAAGGAAGGGTTAGTCCAGAGTGATATTCTGTCCTTATGAAAGACCATGTAAGGGTGCTTTATGCACAAGGCCTGAAGCTGGGATATGCATCTCGCCGATGTGATGGCTACAAAAATAGTGATTTTCAGGATAAGAACTTTATATCGCAAGTGGCAGCAGGTTCAAAAGGTGACTGTGTCAGGGGATTGCAGTACCAGTGCTAAACTCCAAGGTTCGATTGGTTCTTTGAAGGGTGGTCTGATATGCGAGACCCCTTTCGAGAAGGTTTTACAGAGATGATGGGAGGTTAAGGATGAGTCTTGGAATCCATTATGGAAGTCTGAGATAGCAGCCAAATGAAATCTAATGGTGGAGGCTGTTGCTCCTGAATGAAGACCTGACAAATAATCCAAAACCACACTAGCAGGAGCTGAGCAAGGGTCTAGTTCTCTCTGTCAGGACTAAATAAGGAATCTCTTCCACTTGCTAAGATAGATTTTCCTGGTGGATGGTTTATGTGAAGCCAGAAGAATGTTACGTACCAGGGAGGTAAGGTTATTCTGCCTGGCAATTACTGGAAGTAGAGAAATGAAGCTGTCAGCTTGACACTGGATATGTTTGGGTGAATCAACCCCTGTGGGTGTGAGATTAATTCCGGAGTTGGATCCAGAATCCATGGTTGGCATACTAGGTGAGGCCAAAGGAGGGGAAACCAAATTGGTCGGGGCCAGTAGGGTGCAATGAGGATTACTCTGCTTACCAGCAGAAGGGCCTTCTTGAGAAATTGTGGGATAAGGGGAGGGAAAGCATACAGAAGTCTCGTAGGTCAATCGTGTGTTAGACCATCCCTCAGGAACTCCCCCTGTGGGGAAATTAGGGCAAAGTAGCTGCTGCATTTGTGATTTGCTGGAGAGACGAATAGTCACAGCAAGGCTGGCCCCAGCGGCTGAAGATCTTTGCCGCTACAGTTGAATTGAGGGACTACTCGTGAGGCAGGAGGATACATCTGCTCAGTTTTATCTGCAATCACGTTGGAATTCCCAGTAATGTGCAATGATATCAGAAAGCGGTTGGAAGCTATTGCCCATTGCCAAATTCTCATGGCCTCTCGACACAATGGGTAGGACTTGGTTCCTCCTTTCTTGATGATGTACCAGACCACTGACATGTTGTCAGACTGGATAGCAATTGTTACTGACAGAAGGACAGACTGGAATGCTTGCAATGCTAGAAGCACTGCCCTCAGTTCTAGAACATTGATATGCAGGTTGGTCTCCATAGTTGACCAAGTGCATTGGACCATTTTTCCCCAAAAATGGTCCCCCCACCCTATCAGGGAAGCGTCCATGGTCACTGTGGCTTTGGCTGAAATGGGGAGAAAGGGCAACTACATACATCTTTTTCTGGCTTCTTCCACCAAGTTAATGTCTCGTGTAGTCTTGCTAGGGGAACTATTGTAACTGATGCTGCCATTGATCCTAAAAGTTGAAGGACAGCCTGAGCTGGAACCTTTCCTTGAGAGAGTATCACCTGGAGTTGGGACCTCAGTCTTTCTAATCTGTGATCTGGCAGGGAGACTAGACAAGACTGGGTATCGAAAGTTTCTCCTATAAATTCTAAGGTTTGAAAGGAGTCAACTTACATTTCTCCTTGTTTATAGAGATTCCTAGGTACTTTGCTAGTTTTAGAGTGTGGTTTAAAGCTGTAACCAGTAGATGCTTGGTGGGGGTGGTAAGGAGCCAATTGTCTAAGTACAGAAACACTCGGAATCCTTGCAGTCTCAAGTGAGCTGTTACCACTGCCATGCATTTGGTGAACACTCTGAGGGCTGTAGAAAGTCCAAAGGGCAGCATCTGGAATTGGTAATGATTGGCTCCCAGACAGAAACGAAGAAATCTTCTGGAGCGTTTGTCCATTTTTATGTGGTAATACGCATCCTGAAGATTTATTGAGCACATCCAATCGTCTTTCTCCAGGAAGGGTAAGAGACTGAAACATGACCATCTGGAATTTTGTTTGGTTGACAAATCTGTTCAGAATGCTGAGATCCAAGATTGGTCCCCAGTCCCCTGTCTTTTTTGGCACTAAAAAGAACCTTGAGTAAAATCTAGATCCTATTTGATCTGGTGGGACTGCTTGGATGACTCTTTTTTGAGACAGCTTTCATATTTCTTGGGCTGCTGCTTCCCTTTGACTGAGTGGAACATCAGGAATGTGCCTTATTGGCTTTGGACAAATACTGAAGGGTATGTGATAAGGTCTGGGTGTAATATTCTGCACCCAAGAATCTGTGGTTATTGTTTGCCAAGCAGGGTGGTGCAGAGAGAAACATCCCCGACTGCTTCCAGAGGAAAGCAATAGGGCTGATCTTCAGGAGTGCTGGTAAGGAAGTCCATAGAAAGAATCTCTGGACCCCTGGTTACGTTGACCCCCTCTGCCTCTGCAGAAGCATCTTCCTGATGAGCTACCCCCTCTGCCCCAGGGAGTAAACTTGCCACGTGTCACGGAAAGGACCCTGGGATTTCTTTTGCCACATCTTTACACTCCTCAGATTCCCAGAGTAGGATCGTTGAAGGGTGGAAAAATGTACGTCCATGGCAAACAGGGTCTTGCTGTCCTTTTCTCACCTGGCTAACATGTCTTTCACTTTTGGGCCAAAAAAAGGAAGAAGTTTCCAGTGGAGCATTAAGAAAGGAACACATAAAAGGGTCCGCAAAGTCACAAAGGCGCATCCAGGCGTTTCATCTCATGACAAACCCTGAACCAGCAGCTCTAGCCGCTCCTTCGGTAGTGTGAGAGATTAACTGCATGGACGAGTTGGATTTAGATTCCAGGGTCGCAAGCTGCAACACAACTTTGTCCCGTACCTCATCATAACTGCTCCTGCTAAGGTTCAGTAGATTTCTTGTCACTAGAATGAGGTGAAGAAGGGACTGAGTCACTTCTTTTCTTATGCTGTTTTGAACCCTTTACAAATTTCACAAGGAGGTTGAATAGAGAGGTGCAGAACACCCAGGTAGTAGATACAAGATGAATGAGTGTCCGAGTTAGGCATTTTGCGACCACATTGGTCACATTGCTTGAAACCTGTTGTCCCTTTCTTTGCAGACATGGCAGGAACAACTGGTAGCGAATATCTGTCACAAACAAAAAAACAATACAAGTTACAAACTCTATATAAGAAAAAAAAAGTTTTTTTTTTTTTTTTTTTTAAGAAAAAGGGAAGGGATACCAACAATGGTATTAAGATTACCTCAAGAGGCAAGAAGAAAGAAGGTAGACAGAGGAAAGGCCTGTACCAATGATGGTACTAGAGATTACCAAGTTGGTAAGGAAAGCAGGAGAAAAGCACTTAATATGGGGTAAAGGTTTAGCGACTAATAGAAGAAGGGGATTATCAAAGTAAAAAAAGAAAAACTTTAGAAAACATTTTAGAATAATAACTTTAAAGTACTTAGCTGAGAGCTGGCTTGACGCGTCTTGATATCTATGCAGCAAATGAGATCTGGGGTAACAGGGAGAGGGGCACTATGGGTAAACCTTAGCTCGAGAGTTTTTTGGCTGGCACAAGCTTGTTATAAGGCCGACTCGGTTCCGAGGACGGAACCGACACCCATCAGTAAGGAATGAATGAAGATTAACATCATCAGATCAGATGTTTCTTTTTGGAATTATTCAAGTGAAGTTAATAGACATGTATTCTCAGCAAAAGATAAAAAAAACTTTGTTTACAGTCAGTGAAGGAATTCACATCTTCCCTGTTCTGACATGTATACACATGGACATTTTTACATAGATGTTTCTTCACCCCACATAGATTAGCAATAATGTACAAGAAAGATGAAATTAAAATGTTGGAGATGTGGACACCCTGATGCTGACTGGATACATATGGTTGTTAAATGCAAAATAATTTCCCCTATGGAATGACAACTCTATAATTTCTGATTCCCTGATTCTTTTCAATGTTCCTGTTCCTGAAGTCATTCCTGAAAACCAAACATTTTTACTATGGTCTATCCTTCTCTATAGCAAGGAAAATTTACTAAAAATTGGAAATCCCAATATACTCCTGTCTTTAAAGGTGAGTTTATTCATCTTGTGAATACATTTGTAAGAATGAGATTGCTAATACATAAGCAAGGACTAACAACACAACTCATGATTTAATTACTTGGACAAATTTGTCTAATCTGTTAGAGAAATATTGTGTTCTCCTATGTATATTTCTTTTTACTTGTTATGGACATTGTATATAGTTTATTTTTTTTTCTTGTTACTATACTGTTAAGTTGTGTTATAAAATGAATAAAAACATTTTGGAAACAAAAAATTATTCTACTGTGACTCTGTTGGAGGCTGGCATGGCTCCATCTTTTCTCATGTCCTTTGAGGCTTTGCAGGTGCCTACTCTGGCTGTTGAGGGGGAACTGTGGTTGATTATCTCAGAAGGTCCTACAGGGATTCTGCAGATATTGGTGAGGGAGGAAGTTCTGGATACTCTTACTGAATCTCACCAAGGATCGGAACCTCCAGTAATTGTTAAGGCTGATGTCCCTTCCAAGAAAAGACAAGACACGAAGCATGTTTTGATCCATCCTAAGGATCCTCAAAGGGAATGGCAAAAGTTTACTCAGGGCTTGTTTTCTGCCTTGATGCTACTGAAGCCTCCTCAAGAGGTTCCAGTGCCTGCTCCTTTTTGGACCTCTACCCCTTCTAAATGGCCTAGGGTACCAGATTCCTTGGATGAGTATTCAGAGTCTGATGAGAGGCCCTTGTCCTATTGTTAACAGATGCCTTCACCTTTGGCTTATGATTCTGATGAGGAGGAGAGGTCTATTGGTCCTGAGTCTCCTTTTGAGGAATTGTCCTTTGGGGACACAATTACTAGGATGATGGACTACTTTAAGTGGGATTCTTCTTAAGTGTCTGATATTCAGAGGAGATATTATAAGTTGCTTCAGGTGGATACTCCTAAACCCTCTGCAGTTCCTCATGTGTTGGCTACCCTGTTAGACATTTTCATTGTTGCTTCCAAGTCTCCTGATTCTCTGCCTCCTGCTGCTAAGAAACTTGATAGGTTCTATAAGGTCCCTGAGGATTGTCAATTTTTAAGTGTCCTCCTGCTGATCCTGCTGTGGTATCAGTCTCTTCTGACAAACCTTCCAAGCTCTTGCCCACTTCCAAACTTTTGCCACCTAATAAGAATAGTTGGGCAATTGAGAGGAGTGGTAAGAAAGTTTACACTACTTCTACTTTGGCTTTAAGGACTATTAATTACCAGACCCATATGACTAGATATGCTCTGGCCATAACTGATCAGGCTTGTCAGGTTATTTCTAAAATCCCAGAGTCTGAAGGCAAATCTTTTGCCTTTTCTATTTTAGGTTCTACTTCTCAAGTGGCTTGCCACTCCATCAAGTGTACCTATGATACTGCTGCCTGTTCCACAGCTGCAGCTTTTGGGTCTGTCACAAAGTGTTATTCATGGCTTTCTCTCCAGTCTTTACCTGAGGTCATTAAGGCCAAGTTGTTGAATGCTACTTTGGATAATAAGCATCTTTTTTAGGACGCTCTTCATGAAAAAGGCAAACCCTTGTAGGACCTTAAGCATATTTTTCTCTCCTATCCCTGAGTTCCAGAGGAATTATCCTTCTAGATCTGCTTTTGTCTGCAGGCAACCTCACCAGGCATCCAAGGGCAGGAAGGGTGTCAGGCAATCCTCTTCTACTAAGGCTTCTCAGACTTCTGTGACTCATAAGCCTCCTTTATTGGATAAACCTGCTTCTCTTTGACAATTCCCCCTCCCACTCAGACCATGTTCCTTTGTTCATTTGGCTTTCATTTTCTCCTCCAAAGTGGCTTCTCATCACTTCAGATTCTTGGGTTTTCTATCATCCGTCAGGGTTCCTTCATGGCATGCAAGTATATCCTTCCTTTTTTAGGGAATTCCTCCACCTCCTTTAGAGCAACTTCCTCATTTCCTGGAGGTCCTAGGGTCCTGAGTGAACCAAGGAACCATTGAGCCTGTTCCACCTTCCCAAGTGGGAAAGTGTTTTTATTCCAGAATGTTCCTGGTTCCTCAGAAGGAGGGCACGTGGAGACCTAGTCTGGATCTGCTCAACATCCTTCTCAAGGTCTCTTCCTTTTGGATACTTACTCTTCAAATCCTGTTTCCTCTTTTACTAACCCAGGCTTTTCTGGTGTCTTTGGATCTGAAGGATGCTTACATCCATATCCCTATTCACCCCCTTTTCAGGAAGTTTTTACATTTCTCTGTTTCTTCCTCTCATTTTCAGTTCTCTACTTTGTACTTTGGCCTCTCTACTACCCCAATGGTATTCACAAAATGCCTAGCTCCCATGACTGCTTTCTGCAGACTACTAAGCACTGAGATCTTTCCTTATCTAGGCAACCTGTTCCTTCAGGCACCTTCTCAGGATCCGTCATTCACCATCTCTCTTCTTCAAAGTCTGGGGTTCACTGTCAATTTCCAAAAAGAGAGTATACTGGACTGGATACTTGTAAATAGCAACCCTCAAATGTACACTGCAGGTACCCTCCCCGAGGATCTAAGTGATCATCTCCTTACCCTACATAGTTAAACAAAAAGTCATTATCCCACAACAACCCTTGCTCAGGAAAGTTAGAAGCAAAAGGGATCTTGAACCTGATAAACTTCAACTGGAATTTAACTCCTGTAACTGGTCTAAACTAAAGCATTTCCCCTTAGAGGAGGCTGTCACCTATTTTAACAATAAATTTCTTGAAATTCTAGACTTACTGCTCCTGCCCACCTAAAGCGAACAAAAGGTAAAAATGTAACTTGGCTTTCCAAAGAATCAAGACTAAAAATAACCTGTAGAAATAAACTCTAGGCTACCTGGCATCATACCAAAGACACCTATGATCATAATAAATACAGGCATGCGAGGAATGAAACAAAAAGACTTGTCCTACAAGATAAAAAAAAAACTACTATTGTAGGTTACAGATGACTAATCAGAATAATCCTCAAAAATTCTGGGCTGGGATCAACAAGTTACTGTATCCTGGTAAAACATCGACACCTAGCCCTGCTGCCACCACTAATAAACCCCCAGAAGAAGTTGCAAATAGTTTTAATCACTTCTTTACTGAGACTATTCAAGCTCTTGCCACCCAACTACCTCCAAGTTCCCCTGATGATATTACCACTAACTCTAATAGCCAAACTTATTCTGCTTTAAGCCTGCGTCAACTTCCTTATTTGCAGACTGATCAAAAAACTAAAACCCACCACACACTCTGCTGACCAACTCCCAGCTGAATATCTGCAAATGTCAGCAGATGCCATTGCCTATCCAATCTCTATTCTAATCAACCGCACCATATCCGAAGCCAAAATTCCTAACATCTGGAAAACGTCTTATGTTATTCCTTTACATAAAGGAGGTCCCTCTACTGAATACTCTAATTACAGGCCCATAGCCATACTTTCTCCACTTGCTAAGATTATGGAGAAATGTATACATAAACAATTCATGCAACACCTAACCCAGAATCACCTTATGGCTGATACCCAGCATGGCTTTCGCCCATATCATAGTACTACTACAGCCCTATTGTCCTTCACTAACACCATTAATAATAACTGCAACAATAATCGCACTTTGTCTGCCCTCTTCTTGGATCTTTCCAAGGCATTTGATATGGTCGATCATCATCTTATGATTAGGACCCTGCAAACCCTCTGCCTAGACCCCAAAGCCCTTCTTTGGTTTACATCCTATCTTAATAACAGACAACAGGCCATCCTCTGGCAGAATAAGCTTTCTAACCTATTACCAAACACTATTGGAGTACCACAAGGTTCTATATTAGGACCACTACTGTTTTCCATCTTTATTAATGACCTGCCTACTATCATACCAAACATCAGCTATATTCAATACGCTGATGACTCCACTCTGATCTGCTCAGCCGTATCTCCCACTGATCTAAAGAAGGATACCCAGTCTACATTCACTGCCATAGAAAACTGTCTCTCCAAGTGTCGCCTGCTACTTAATCCCAAAAAAAAAAACAAAATGCTCATATTCCCACCAACCCAAAGGTCTGTACCCTTCTCCTTCACCATAAATGCAAAAGACAGGACAGTCATTTCCCCTGACCCCAATACAAAATTACTGGGTGTCACTATAGACAATAACCAAAAATTTGACCTCCATGTAAGTCAGACAATCAAGACCATCAATAAAAAACTTGGGTCACTCTATAGAATCAAAACCTTCCTCACCCCCCCCCCCAGCTAAAATAGCCATTGCTCACTCGCACCTACTTTCAACACTCCTATATGCCTCCCCCTTCTAGCAAATATAAGTAAATCTGAACTTAATAGACTAACAACCTGTTATAATCATATTGTCAGGTTTGCTACAGGCCTTCCATATAGAACCCACCACTGCATCAACCTCAAACAGCTTGGATGGCTGGAATTTCCTAATCTTGTCAAGTACAACCTGCTGATAATGGCTAACAAAATCCTCTATAACCCAGACAATACTCCAGCCCTTAGAAATTCTATTCTACTCCATAATAACACAAGACTTCTCCGCTCATCTAATAAGCTACAAATCCAGACAACTAAAATTAACAATGCAGCTGGCATGACCCTATTTGCAAATTCTGTAAGTAGAACTTGGAACATACTTCCAGCTGCCATGACCTTGCTCTCCTCCACATGCCAATTTAAAGCCACAATTAAACAATGTCTGGCATTAAACTGGCTATGCCACTGTGACAAGCCTGGCTAAACCAACAACATTTATGTTATTTACTTATCTATTAAATATTGTTAATTTCTCCTGACTATACCAAGGGTAATTTCTATCCTGTATACATGTATATTCAATGTGAACCTATGTAACCTTATGAAATATCCTACTTATATAATTGTACCATTTTTAGTCTGAATGTACTCTTATCTGCATTCTGCTCTTTTATCTGCATTTCTATTTTATATTTTATATCAGTTATATATCTATGTTTTATTTCAATTGTTATTTTTTCTTGTTTATGTTTGGAGCTTATCTCCCTGGGCCTCCGCCGTAAATGGACTTTGTTCCAGTCGGACTATCCCGGTCAACAAATGTAAAATAAAACAAATAAATAAATAAAATAAATAAAAAGTCTGTCCTGACTCCCTCTCATGATCATTTGTATCTGGGATGCAGGATTCAGACAGTACCAATGCTGGCCTCTCTTCCACCTCCAAACGTTTTGTCATTGACAGCCTTATTTCAGTCTCTTCTTCCTCTGACTGCCATTCCAAACAGAGTGTTTCTTTGGGCCCTGGGTTCATGGCCTCTTCTGTTCCAATGCTCCCTCTTGCCAGAATGCATATGCAGAATCTTCAGTGGTACCTCAAGTTGGTTTGGCTGCAATGCTGCCACCCTCACTCTGGAGTTCAATGCACCTCTTCTTCCTTGTCTAAAAAGGAATATGAGATATGGATTCAACAGTTTGCTCTTAACTCAGGCCTAATCTTTCAGCCTACAGTCCCTTCTCAAGAACTGTTCACTGATGCCTCAGACATGGGGTAGGGGGCTTCACATGGTAACCTGAAAGTTCAGGGTCTCTCTGGGCCCTATTAGAAGTCAGCACATAGCAACATCAACGAGAAGAGAACACTGATTCTGTCAAAGAGAAGCAGGCTTATCCAATAAAGGAGCCTTCTGAGTAACAGAAGTCTGAGAAGCCTTAGCAGATGAGGCTTGCCTGACACCCTTCCTGCCCTTGGATGCCTGGCAAGGTTGCCTGCAGCCAGAAGCAGATCTAGAAGGATAATTTCTCTGGAACTTCGTGACAGGAGAGAAAAATATGCTTAAGGTCCTGCAAGGGTTTGCCTTTCTCATGAAGAGTGTCACCCCATGTTCTCTCCAGGTCCTTGAATGCGTAAGCTGACAACACTACAGTGATGTGGTATGTCAACAAGAAGGGAGGCACAAAATCTTAACTCCTCTGCAGGGTGGCTCTTCAGGCCTGGGAGATGGCTGTCAGTTATTAGTCAACTCTTCAGGCAGTATACATTCCTTCAGAGCACATCTAGTGGCAGACTCTTTGAGAAGGTCCAAAACACAGGCTCACAAATGGATGCTCCACAGAGATGTGTTTCTGGACATTGTCCATTGGTGGTGTATTCCTCAGGCAGATCTTTTTGCCTACCCTCTGAACAGGCAGCTCTCTCTCCTCTCCTCTCTTCTGTTCCAGAGTGCCATGCCATCTAGCGTGGAAGACAAATGCCCTTTCTTTTCCTTGGAAGGGGAAGTTTCTTTATCCTTTCCTTACTCTTCCTCATCTTCCAACAGTCCTGCAAAAGATTTAGCTGGACTCCCTAAAAATCTTGCTAGTGACTCACTTTTGGCCAAGACAGCATTAGTTTCCCCTCTTAATGCATCTTGCCAGGGGAAATCACCACAAGTTACCTCACCAGTTGGACCTCCTCACACAGGACAAAGGGTCTCTCATCCATCCTCACTTGTCCACTCTTCATTTGATGCTATGGGTGATAGGATTTTTATACCTTTCAGGCACCTTTTTTCAGTGGGGGTACCTTTGGTTTTCTCCAAATTGTGTGGATTTCTTCAGTCTGGCTTGGTCTATTCTTCTGTGAAGGCCCATTTGTCAGCCATGTCTGCTTCTCTGCCCTTGAATCCTCCCTTAGCTTCTCATTTTGAGGTCAAAAATTTCTTAAAGGTGTCCTGCATTTTAGGCCTGCAAGGAAACTTATTCCTCCTCCTTGGGACCTTCATCTTGTTTTTGGAAAAATTGACTCAGGCTCCTTTTGAGCTTGCAGATTCTGCTTCTTTGCAACACTGCACCTGGAAGACTGCCTTGTTCCTGGCTCTTACTTCTGCTCAGATGGTTTCTGAGCTTCAGGCCCTTATGGTTATTCCTCCATTTTTGTTTTTTCACAGGGACAGGGTGTCCCTTCATACTTATCCTTCTTTTATGCCCAAGGTAGTAAATGAGCTGTCCTTGAATCAAGTCAGTACAACTGCTTTCCTTTTTCCATTCTCCTCAGTCTGCTAGTTAGAAGATATTGCATACCTTGGATTTGCACTGAGCACTCCGGTACTAATTGGACAAAACTATGGCCATTCATAAGTCTGCCCAGCTTTTTGTTTCTTTTCATCCCAGAACACTGGATTTGGTTGTTTCTAAGCAAATTATCTCCTCCTGGATATCTATGGCCATTTCTTTTTGTTATTCTTTTCATGGCAAATCTTTGTCTACTTTTGTTAGAGCTCATTCCTAGGGCTTTTGCCTCTTCTGGTGCTTTCTTCAAGGGCTTGGACACCAACTCTATCCATGAAGCTGCTACTTGGTCTTCAGTGCATACCTTTACTAAGCATTATAAACTGGCTATGGTTTCCAGGGACAGAGCAGGTTTTGCTAGAGTCATTTTGTATGGGTTTGTTGAGGGCTATTCTCAGCCTTCCACCGCCCATTCTGTTTCTTGAGCTTTTTTACTCTCTCTATAGTAAACAATACTGCAACACTGATACAGAAGGACATAGTACAGTTGTGTAAAATCTTAACATAACAGCAGATGTCCTCTTCACTGTTGCAGTATTTGCTCTCTCCCTCCGACTCCCTCATTTATTCTGATTTTTGTTTTATATTCACTTCTGGCTGAGAGTCCCCTCTTTTTCTTCTGCATTTTCTCCTTCTGGATGTGCATGGATTCCTTTGTCCTGTGGAGACTGTTCTCTACTGGGGAAATTCAGTTCTGGGTAATTGCATCCTTACATCTCTTTTATATCCTACGTCCTGTGAGGGGAGCACATGTGTAATATATAGCACATACAATATCATAAGGCTTTGATATACTGGCAAGAGATCCTTATAGTAAAGAATACTGCAAACGTTAAGAGAAGGACATCTGCTGTTATGGTAAAATTTTATACAACTGCACTTTATCTTCCGTAAGAAAAGAATAAAGCATTTTCTGGCAAACTGCTACATGCAGAATAACAGATCCATTTGTACAGTATAAGTTACACTGTGAAGAGGTTATCCTTTGGTGGGTCTACAGCTGGGATTATCTTTCTCTTCCTCCCCAGCATGACTATTTTTCTTTGAAGCACTTGAAAATTTGGGGGCATGCTATGCCCTTCACAGGAACACATTGTGAAATCCTGCAAAAAAACTCTCAAGTATGCACTTGGCCACTGAGCCCACAAGTACCTTTCCAACCACATACTTCTTGAAATTCAAGACAAGCAATTAATATCTCACACCTACATTTTCAGAAGAACATATACATATATGTGTGCGTGTATTTATATATGCACGCACACACACACACACACATATATATATATATATATATATATATATATATATACACATATATACATACATAGACATTACACACACACATATACATATTATGAGCTGTAAAAAAATATTGAAGAGACCATAAGAATAAGTTTCCGAACATCAAAAAACACATAAAAACACAAAAATCTAACTTTTTAAGTTTTTGAAGGGGGGCAAGCCCCCCTGCACCCCCATCACCCAGTGCAAATGATATATACCAACTCCAAGATCGCATTACAGTGAGGAAAAGGGTAAATTTCCCTATCATCGCTGTACCGCAATCTCAATTCAAAAGCTTTGATTTTTCAAAAATCTCAATCATATGGTCTTGACCATATGGAGATCAAGTTTCTGAAAACTCGATCAACTGATAAGGACCCATAAATAAATTAAAATATATATATATATATATATATATATATATATACATATAGGTCTATTTCTAAATTTTCAAAATGTCGACTTTGTTATGGTCAACACCATAAGATCGAAGTTTTGAAACTTCGAACCATTTAAATGGAAATTGCTGTACAGCACAGAATGGTATATTTACCATTTTCCTCACTGTAGTGTGATCTCAGAGTCGATGCATTTAATTAGCAGAAGATGCGGGGGGGTGCATTTTTATTTTTTTAATTTCGAAGTTTCAAAACTTCGATCTTATGATCTCAACCATAAGAAAGTCGACGTTTTGAAACTTCTAAATTTAGAAGTAGACCTATATATATATATATATATATATATATATATATATATATATATATATATATATATTACAGTTTTGTAAAATCTTACAATAACAGTAGATGTACTTCTCTTCACTGTTGCAGTACTCAACATAAGTGATTCCCTGCCAAGGGTAGCTCAGTGTCTATCCAGTATACTAAAGACTTAGGAATTTATAGACCTCTTACATTATATGTATGCACCCCGCTCAAGGGATAGGGCATAAAGCTGATGTATGGATGTACATACCTCAGAAAGGAAAAGCCCCAGGAGGAACAATCAGTCCTAGGAACTAGGAGGAGTATGTTCATTCAGAAGGAGAAAAAAGAAAAGAATTCTAGACCAGGAAGGCAGAAAGAACGGGGCAGAACAAAAAAGGGGTAAGAAGGGAGGGAGCAAATACTGCTACAGTGAAGATAAGGACAAGTACCGTTATGGTAAGATTTCACACAAATGGACGATGTCCTTCCATATCACTGCTGCAGTATTCTTAATATACGGGACATTACAAAAGCTCAAGAGGAAACTTGGGAGGAGGAAGGCACTGAAAAGCCCTCTAAAACCCATGCAGGATAGTTCTGGCAAAGCCAGCTTTTGTCCTAGGAACAAAATCCAACTTCCAATGTTTGGTGAAGGTATGGACAGAAGTCCAAGTACCATCCTGAAGGATGGAATTGCTATCCAATTCTTTGAAAAAGGCACTGGGGAGGCAACAGCTCTAATAGAATGAGCCTTTACAGAGGCAGAAAGACATTTACCATGAAAGGAATAAAAACAAAATGGCCTTAGAGATCTAAGAGGATATGATTTGCTTAGAAACAACCAAACCAGAGATCTGGCATGAAATGAAACAAAAAGTTAAGATTTGTGAATGACCTGAGTCTTTTTTTTTAAAACAATAAACTTCTTTATTAAATTATCACTTATGACATAGGCAATCATACATTTATATAAATGAAAACAATATTTTTAGCTATGCAAGTCTAAGGTGTGAAGAATATTCTTATAAGCATACTACGCAGAAAGAAAAAATGGAAGACAAATTAATAGACTGATTAAGAGACAGCTCATTAACCACTTTGGGCATAAAAGAAGGATTAGTGCAAAAAAACACCCTGTTCCTATGAAAAATCAAAAAAGGAGGAACAGCCATAAGAGCCTGGAGTTCAGATACTCTTTTAGCTGTAGTAAGGGGCAAAAGAAGAACAGTCTTCCAAGTACAATGTTGCAAAGAAGCTGAAGCTGTAGGCTCAAAAGGATACTGATTCAATTTTTCAAGCTCAAAATTGATGTCCCAAGAAGGTGGAATAGGCTTCCTGGGAGGCCTCATATGAAGGATGCCTTTAAGAAATTGTTTGACTTCAAACCTAGAGGCAAGAGGAGGAGTCAAGGACAGACAAACAGAAATAGCTAAAAGGTGAGCCTTAACTTAAGAATATGTCAACCCAGCATGGAGCAATTCACACAAATAAGAGAGAACCAAAGGGATCTCCACTGAAAAGGGATTCTGGTTAGGAAAATAATCACTAGTCAGAAAATCTCTTCCATTTGGACAAATATGATTTCCTGGTAGTGGGGTCCCTGGTCTCCTGCAGAAATCTAAGCACATCTTCAGGAAAGAGGTGTCTAAAAGGGATCAAAATCCTATCACCCACAGCATCACAGTGGACAAGTAAGGATGGATCAGAGATCCCTTGCCTTGTGTGAGAAGGTCCTCCTTGTGAGGTAACTTGTGGTGATTGCCCTGGCTAAGTGAATAAGCGGGAACCAATGTTGTGCCAAAAGGGAGTCACCAGCAAGATTTTGGCGGAGTCTTGGTTGATCTTGAGCAGGACCTTTGGAATCAAAGCAAGTGGAGGGAAGGCATAGGGAAACATCCCCTTCCAAGGACAACACAGTGTGTACATCTTCCAGGCCCAAGGGCTTAATACTCTGCCACAGAAAAGAGGAAGTTGTCTATTCAGAGGGGAGGCTAGAAGATATATCTGTGGAGTACCTGACCGATGGACATGTCCAGAAACACATCTCTGTGAAGCATCCATTTGTGAGCCTGTGTACTGGACCTGCTCAAGGCGTCTGCCACTACATTTTGCTCTGAAGGAATGTAGACAGCTTGAACAGTCACTCAATACTGGACATGAACAGCAAATCTGCAAAGAAGGTAGGACAAGTTCCCCCTTGTTTACTGATATACCATATCACTGTGGTATTCTGTGAAGACTTTTAGAGGCCCTGGAAGAAATATGGAATGAGCTAAAAGGAGAGCTCTCATTTTCTTTATGTTACTGTGATCTGACCTCTGATGAGGAAGCCAGAAACCTGGATCTCGAGGAAATCAAAGGATGCTCCCCTCCCCCTGTCCGAGACTTCTGAAAAAAAGTTTATGAAAGGACTGGAGACCAAAAAGGAAGCCCTGGGTTGAGAGAAAGCTGATGAATCCATCAGTGAAGTTCAACTTTGAGGCATGGAAGGAAAGGAACTAGGAAATACAGTGGATGACAGTTTTGAAACCACACTGACTTCAGTAACCACTGTAGTTTCCTCATATGGAGTCTGGTGAGGTAGGACAGGACTGGTGGAGACCATGAAATCTAGAACCCTGAGAAAATCCTTGCCTGAAATAGAAACCAGAGAAAGAAGAGATTTAAAAAAAGGTGATCAGAGAAAGAGCTTTGGGTGGAGGAAGGGATGCCAGCATAGGAATGGTTTGGATCCTACAAATGAGAAAAACATGAATCTTGAGAAGGAACCAGGACGGCTTCCTGAAAGTTTATAGTAAACCCCAGGCTTTGTAACAGATAAGCTGTAAACTGGAGGTGCTGAAGCAGGACCCCAAAGGACAAAGCCTGAATGAGTAGGTTGTATAGATAAGGAAAGATCTGAACCTCTCTCATCCTGAAAAAGGCAATGACAGGAGGAAGACATTTGGTGAATACCCTTGGGCAGTAGAGAGGCCAAAGGGCAAAGCAGAGGACTGAAAATGCAAAGAAGAAACAGAGAAACATAAAAATTTCCTGAAAAAGGGATGAATGGAGATGTTAAGATAGGCATCCTTGAAGTCCAGAGATACGAAGAAGGCCTAAGGAAGAAGACAAGGGAACAGGGTTTGAAGGGATAACATCTGAAAGAAAGGGACATTTAGAAAGGTGTTGAAATCAGAAAGGTCTAGAACGAGTCTCCAGGTGCCTTCATTCCTGGGAAGGGAGCACAATTTGAATGGTGCCCTGAAGCAGTTCTGCAAAGAAAGGAAGCTGTTCCTGAGAAGGCTGAGGGATGTCCAGAAAAGGAGGAAGGGATTACCATACCATGAAATACCCCTGGCAGATGATGGATAAAACCAGAGTCTTGAGTAACCCTTAACCAATTGGGGAGGGAGAGGAGGAGAAGACAAAGTGATATGGAAACCTGGCACAAGGAAAGGGGAAGCAAACTGTCAGAACCTGGCTCGTCTTGAAAATGAGGCTTCTGAGAAGTAGGAGTCTAAGTAGACTTAGCAGGGGGTACACAGCTAGAACCCTTTTAACCTTTAGGAGGAGGGTGAGGCTGTCTGTGAAATTTGGATGGATAATTCCTGTAGCATTTTGGGATAAGAGACACAAAAATATGTTTCAACTCCTGCAAGGCCATGCCTTTATCCTGGAGGGGACCTAAAAATGCAGCAGCAGCAAAACCAAAAAGCTTCTTATTATCAAGAGGAGCATCCAACAATTTAGCCTTAATATCATCAGGTAAGGACAGGAGATAAAGCCAAGAGTAACATCTCAAAATAGAACAAATATAGCAGCCCTAGAGAAGCCATCATTTGCATCCTAACTACATTTAACAGAGTAACAAGCCACTTGAAAGGTAGAACCCAGTAAAGAATGGGCCAAGACCTTCCCTTCTGAATCATGGAGGTCAGAAATTGCCTGAGAAGCTTGAGAAAGAAGGGCTAAAACATACCTGGTCATATATGTCTGGTAATTAATAGCCCCTAAAAGCCAGGGTGGCAGCAGTATACACGTTTTTGCTTAGACATTCCATGGCTTTACTGTCCTTATCAGAAGGAAGCAGTTTATTGAATGGCAAATGTTTAGGTTTGTTGGAAGAAACAGACACTACATAAGGATCAGCAGAAGGACATCTGTAAAAAAAAAACTATAATCATCAAAGACTTTGTAAAATCTGTCAAGTTTCTTAGGAGCTGGAGGTTGGGAATTGGGCAACAGAGGCTACTAAAAAGGTATCTAAGAAGGCAACCAAGACCAGAGGTACAACAGAGGACTTGAGAGACTACATCTGGAGGAGTTCATAATCCTTCTCTTGAATATCAGAAATCTGAGAACAGTCCCATTTGAAATATTCCATCATCTGAGAAATAGCATCCCCAAAGGAGAATTTTTCTAAGGGAGAGTCTGGACTAATAGAATCTTCCTCCATGGACCCATAATCCAAGGGAGAAGGAATTTGAGAAGAATATGCCAAAGACTCTTCCCCAGAATCCAAATCCTCATCAGAGGACTCATGCTCTCTGGGCCTTTTAAGAGACATAGAGGACCAGGGAGGAGCATGTACAGAAACTCCTTGAGGAGGGTTTAAGGTCAATAAGGCATTAAAAAGAAACTAGGCAAAATATTCCCATTCACATTGAGGATCATTTAACAGTAAGGAAAATATGCCTTTTTTTGTTTTTTTTCTTCTTCTAAGGAACATCTGCCCAAAAAACCCTAGGAGGTTCTGACCCTTGCCAACACTCAACCAACACAGTAGGAATCTCCTCACAAACTAGAAATTACAGTAACCCACTTGGTCTCTCAGCTATAATCAGCCGAGGTTCTCCCTCAATGCCTGAAGCAGATGTTTGCAAAGCCTAAGTCAGATACATGCTGGTCTCAGACAGGGTTGTAACAGATGAATCTGAGACAACAGCTGGTTGGATGATCCTCTGGGCTTTTACTAGCCTGGAGACAGACATCCAGGAGAGGCAGGATAGCAGCCACATCAGACCAGAGTATTTTGGCCTTTTTCTTGGCAGGCAACTGACCTTTGGTATGGGAAGACTCCACCATAGCACCCTGCACCAACAATTTAAAATGGTGGTTCTCTAGGTAAATCGACAAGGAGGTGAGATAACTACGTAGGGTCTTAGGGACAAATGCATGGCAGATAGATCACTGCATATGGTAATGAGAAGAACCAAAACAGATAAGGCACTGTTCATAACCATCTTTATGGGGAATCTACCTCACACACTGACATTTTCCATTTATGGATGACATGTAAACACTCCAAAATAAAAATAGATAAGAAACCCCAATAAGGCACTTATCTGATACAGCATAGAAGAAGCATTCAGACTGATGATCAATGATGGCATTCAGACTGGTGACAAAGAAGTTCTGAAGTATGTATGTCTGTACATCACCTTTATGTCCTACACCTTGAGCGGGGAGCATACGTGTGACATATGATGTTTATAAATTCCTAAAGCTTTGGTACACTGGCCCTATATTGGGCTACCCTTGGCAAGGAATCCTTCACGTTAAGAATACTGCAACAGTGATATGGAAGGACACACACACACACACACACACACACACACACACACACACATACAGATAGATATAGACAGACATACAATTGCCCAATTTATGGGGAAAGTACAGTTGTGTCACATTTACCATAACTGCAGATGTTCGACTAGATCAGTGTTGCAGTATTGATTCTTGGGTCTTCTTGTGATGTAGAAGCCTGCAAGCTGTGCCTGGTGGAATGTGCTTTGACATGGCCAGGTAGAGGTCTGCAACGGTGAGTGTAACAGAACTTAATGTAGGTGGTTTGTTTGAAGAGAGGCCTGGCCTTTTTCCATCTGAGAAAGCCCATGAATTGCTCTGCTCTATTTGAGGTTTTAGTCCTATCTAGGTAGTACCTGATTTGACAATGCACATCCAGATAATGCAGGTTTTGTGGATTAGGAAAGAATACTGGAAGATGAATAGCCTGGTTTAGAGAAAGTTCTGATACCACCCTGGGCATGAAGGATGGGTTTACTCCAACGGTCACCCTATCCCTGTGAAGACAGTGAAGGCCTCTTTGCATATGAGGGCTTGTAGCTCTGAGACCCCCCCCCTTGTTGATGTGACAGCTGTTAGAAAAGTTGTCTTCCAAAAATGCGTCCTTAGAGGGGATGATACTGTTGGTTCAAGGGAGAAAAGGTGATCTTTTCTAGTGCATAGTTGAAATCCCAGACTGAAAGAAACTCTTTCTGGGGTCTTAAAGTGAATGAACCTTTTCAAGAAGAGTGTCAGATGGGAGTGGAAGTAGACAGGTGGGGAACAGAAGAGGAAAGCTGAGATGGCAGAAGCATGCACCTTAATACTACAGTAAGAAAGGCCCTGGCTAAACAAAGCTGAAAGGTACTCCAGGTCTAAATTAATGACTGCCTGAGGAGGACTGGTGATGTCCTTCTATAACACTGTTGCAGTATTCTTCACTAAAGGGATCCCCTGTCAGAGGTAGCCTGATGTCTGGCCAGTATAGCAAAGCCTTAGGTTGTTAGGGATATTGCAAGTCAAAAAACAAGCAATCTCTGTGGTATCCCCAAAGGCTCAAAACAACCCACTAAAGTGTAGTGGGTCTAAAAATAAAACAGTGTAAGAAACTTCTCTGTATGTAAGATTTTCAGTCCATATATTTCTAGTTAATCACTGTATATTAATCAGATCAGACAATAGTAGTAGAAGTAGCGAACGTAAACTCGTCAAGTCAAAAAGTAATAACAGAAAATATATAATTCTACAGCATTACTAAGTATTCGAAAGTAATCCAAGCAAGGCAGGCAGTCTGTTTCCAGTCAAAAATCTTTTAAGTACACAGACAAGCGATCCAAGTAAAACAAAAATAGAGTAATAATTTCCTCACAAGCTTTCTAAATATATATATATACTTTTTATCAGGCATGGGAGTGGTTTATTGTGCTGTAAAACAAAGTGTTATTGGTACACATGTTAAATTCATATCCCTTCCCCCATCAGTGTGACATTTGAGCTGGTCCTGCCCTACCTAGTAACTGTCATAATAATATATAGCCCTAATGTACTTTAATGGTACATCTTATTTAACCAAATTATTAAGTAGATTATTAAGTCTGTGATTTTATACAAGGCAATATACTACATGGCTGGAAATATATCAACCTTAGTTCATTTTACGATCAAAAATTATATATAAATATATACATATACATTTTGCATGTAAAAATCAGTTTCTATTTTCATAACCTATTGTTAACAAAGATCGCTTTCTTTCTAGACTTCTTCAGGTCTGTGTACAAGAACCCTAAAAACCTATATAATTGTATAATTAGTTAGTATTGTTATTACCATCATTTTGAATAAAGTGAAAAAAGAGAACCAGAAAAAAAAAATATATATATATATATATATATATATATATCTATCTATATATATATATATATATATATATATATATATATATATAAATATATATGTATATATATGTATATATATATATATGTATGATGATGGAAACAAAATATACACTTAAATTTCAAATGATTTAAAATGGTATTTAAAACCAATTTGTAGAAAAAAATAAAATAAAATACAATTAATCATGTAAACAATGTGGCAATTTTCTAAGTTCCAGTGCACTTTTAACTGAACAGTAGTAGTTTAGTTCACGCTTTCTAAAATAGTTCAGCTTTAATTGCCACATGAGTTCATGTTTCTCCAGAATATTCGGGATGTCTCCTTCAAGATCACCCATGTCTATGCGATCCAGGATCTGGAACTTAAAACCTGTGTGTCTTTTATGAAGAGAAAGGTGTTTGGCTAGTGCATTATTTTTACATCCAGAGCGGATTTCTGACAGATGACATGAAATCCTTCGCTTGAGTTTATTTACAGTCTTGCCCACATAGAATGCATCACATTCATTGCACTGTGCCCTGTAAATGACTTTTTTAGTGTTACAGTCACCCCCTGCACTGGTTTTAATGATCTTCTTTAAATAAGGGCAATAAAAAACATCACCTTGTTGTATAAATATACAAAATGTACAATTAGTTTCACATCTTTTAGTGCTTTTCTCACATGGTCTAGGTTTAAATTCAACAAAACTTCTAATATTCCTGGCCTTCCTATAAACAAATGATGGGGCTTCACCTAAGATGTTAATCAGAAAAGGGTTCCCTGTGACAATGTCCCAGTTTTCTTCAATAATATTTTTGATTCTGTGATAATCCAAAGTGTATGTCAGGATGCAGCTATTTTTGCATTTGTTATTCTCTGTGGGATCACTTAACATTTTTCTTTTTTTTTTTAAAGTTCTCTTTATTGTTTTATTCAACATAGATAACATACATCAAACACTAACGATATGTACACATATAACAAAAATAAACAGAACCCTAAAAACTATGTACATTTATACATTGCCCAACTATGTAAAGAGAGAGAGAAAACAATATAACATTTGGTAATACCTAAAGGAAGCATGTAATCAGACTAAAATAAGTTCAAAAAGTATTCTCCAAAAATCTTTGAGAAATGGTTTGCGATTCATGTTGTAAAATAAGTATTTATGTGCCTTGAGGTGCTTAACAGCTAGGGTCTTGAACCCTTCCCACGATAATATTTGCCTATTTTTCCAATTCAAGGAAATATAATATTTAATTAACATAAAGATAGAGATCAATACTCTGTAGTTCTTCTCAGGTAACCCTGGAGGTGGGATATGGAGAATAGTAAATTCCCAAGAAAGAGTAGACTTTTCGTAACCAATTTTCTCCAATAGAACTCTCAAGGCACACCATAACTTGTAGGTACATTTGCAACTCCAGAAAACATGTAACATATCATCTATCTGATTAGGGCAAAATTGACATTGAGGAGAGTAGTTGGGATATATTTTATGAAGTATGTCAGGAGTAAGATACGCATTGTTCAGTATCATGAGCTGAGTATATTTAAGTTTTTTAGGGGTATGACCCTGGAACTAATTCTTATGGCCTTAGAAATCTGATTATGGGTAATAGAAGGATTAAGTTTTAGCCAAGAATTGGAAAAAATGAGTTCCTTATGTGTTTTAAGTGCCATGATAGCTTTATAGGTATTTGAAATCATTTTTTTTTTTACTAAGAAACAAGTTCCACAATGTTTTACAGGTTGAGATATCCTTATCAGAAACCAAGGGATTCTCCAAGTAACTATGCACTAATTCTCTGATCTGTCTTAAAATGATTGTATATTTTTTAGGTAAATTCAAATTGGTTCTTAGCTCCGAAAGAGACTGCTGTTTAAAGGGAAATAGATCGGAAATAGAAGTGTACTTGAGTAGGGGGTATTGTTCCAGATTTAGCATGTGTCCATTCATTCTTAGGTTAGGGTTAAGGTGTAGTGGTTGCAGAGTATTAAAGGAATGAATTATATTCAGGGAACTGAAAAGGTTTTGAAGTGTCCTTATACTAAATTTAATGCTTTTTAGTAATTTAACATTGCCCAAGTTTTCTTTGTTCAAGAAAGGTAACGCCACTGGGTTTATGCTTAAAGATTTAACATAATTATTATAAAGGATGACCCATGCAGGGGCCCAAGGAGAGTGGATCTTATTGTAGGAGGCAATATTTAGAATTCTACTTCCATTGATTATTTCATAGTATGTTGTAAAGTCAGGTAAACCCAGTCCTCCCTGTTCCTTGGGGAAGGTAAGTCTCAAATAACTAATTCTGACCGATTTGGGGGCCTAGATAAATTTAGAAAGAAGAGATATAATATTTCTAAAGAACTTATTATGTATTATAGTCATTGATGCATTAAATATATATATAAAAATCTGGGAAGAATGTTCATTTTAATGATGGCCGTCCTGGCCAGAAAAGGAAGCTTGAGTTTAGCCCATCTGTTTAGGTCACCCCGGATATTCGACCAACATTTTGTCATGTTATCCTGATATTGAGAGGAGTTCCCTTGGGAGAAGGATATCCCAAGATATTGAAGTTGTTGTTTAATTCTTATATCTGTGTTAGCGAATATATTGGGGGATGGGAAATAAATATTTATCGGAAAAATTGGTGATTTATCTCTATTAAGTTTGTAGTTTGCCAGGTTAGAGAAGGAACTGATGGAGGATAGTATTTTAATAGGATCTGATCAGGGGAGCATAAAGTAAATGTTTAAGTTGTCTGTGTATGCAGAGAGATAAAGTTTAGTGTTAAAAATACTAGGTGTGTGATGAAATGTTTTCTGTTTGATCAAGAGGAATAATGGTTCAATGTAGAGGTTGAATAATAATGGGGAGAGGGGTATTTAACATTTTTTTACTGGGAAGGTTGAGTGAAGGTGCTTCAGTCCTTTTCAGTTCTATAATGGGTTCCAGGATGTTTTTTAACATCTGACTTTCATAGCCTCTCACTAGAAAATCATTCTCTAAGTTGTTCAGGTTTCTCAAAAATGGTTCCATCTCTGTGGTAATTCGAGCTAATCTATAGCCTTGGGATTTCACTACATTATACTTGTTTTTTGTAGGATGTAGACTTTTACTGTGGAGTAATAAGTTAACCCTCGTTGGTTTTCTGAATAGATCAGTGGTGATTCTGTTATTGTTGATGTCCTTGGAAATCTGCATATCTAAGAAAGTGGTTGAAGTACAGCTATGGGAAGAGGTAAACTTTAGGAAGGGGGTTGTTTGATTGAGGTAAGTGATAAAATCTCCAAGCTGCAAGGTGTCACCTTCCCACACAATAAAGACATTGTCAATAAAACATAAAAAGCATGTGATATGCTGCATGTAGTCTGTATTGTTTAACACAAAGTCCTCCTCCCATTTGCCCAGGGCTATGTTAGCTATGCTGGGAGCCATGGCAGCCCCCATTGCTATACCAGTTTTTTGTTTGTAGTGTTTGCCATTGAAAGTAAAGAAATTGAAGTCCAGTACAAGATTAATGAGCTTGCTTAACTTTTGCAGTTGTGCCTGTGTACCCTGATTATTTTTCTTAAAAGACTCCATAGCTGCTGTTATACAGTAATTGTGAGGGAGCACTGTGTACAAGGATTCCACATCAATAGTTACCAAAATGCTGTCAGCTTCCACTGTAATGTTTTTTATTTTCTTCAAAAAATCCATTGAATCTCTTATGTATGACTTATTCTTTTCTGCTTGAGGTTTCAGCAAGTAATCAAGGTAAATGGCTGTGGCTTCAGTAAGGGAACCTCCACTTGCTACCACCGGTCTATAAGGTGGGTTTTCTCTGTTCTTGTGTGGCTTTGGTATTCCAAAAAAGTAAGGTAAACGTGGGCATGGGCTCCATAAATAATTACAAAGATTTTCAGTGATAAGTTTTTCTTCCCATAATGTGGTGAGATTAGTGTTCCATAAATCATATGCTCTTTTTATGTCATCCATGGCAAATAACTCATAAAATCTGTTATCCTCCAGCATGTTCTCTATCTTTTGGTTGTAGCTAGTGGTATCAGTCACACATATACCTCCTTCCTTGTCTGCCTTCATTACATGCCTGGCTTTATCATTGCCTAGCTCAAGCAATGCTTTTCTTTCTCCCTGTGTTAAGTTATAAAGTTTTTTCTTTGGAGGTTTTTTAAGCAGTTTCCTGATATCCATCTCACATTTCACTTTGAAAGCAGCTAGTGTTTGATGTAGTGGTGGACAATAGCTGCTAGGCCTTTTTAGAGTTTCATTAAAGTACATTAAGGCTATATATTATTATGACAGCTACTTGGTAGGCCAGGACCAGCTCGAATGTCACACTGATGGGGGAAGGGATGTGAATTTAACATGTGTACCAATAACACTTTGTTTTACAGCACAATAAACCACTCCCATGCCTGATAAAAAGTATATATATATTTAGAAAGCTTGCGAGGAAATTATTACTCTATTTTTGTTTTACTTGGATCGCTTGTCTGTGTACTTAATAAAGGATTTTCGACTGGAAACAGACTGCCTGCCTTGCTTGGATTACTTTCGAATACTTAGTAATGCATAGAATTATATATTTTCTATTATTACTTTTTGACTTGATGACTTTACGTTCGCTACTTCTACTACTATTGTCTGATCTGATTAATATACAGTGATTAACTAGGAATATATGGACTGAAAATCTTCCACACAGAGAAGTTTCTTACACTGTTTTGTTTTTAGACCCACTACACTTTAGTGGGTTGTTTTGAGACTTCGGGGATACCATGGAGATTACTTGTTTTTTGTTGGTCCTTTGGTTTCTGAGACCAAGGTTTTTGTTCCGTTAAAGGATCCCTGAATCGGTGTGGAATTCCAGCATTTTAAGACATGGATAATGATAGGCTAAAAGATTTACTAATTGTACCTATCTGGAATGATATAGAAGCAGATCAGATACAAATGGATACAGAAAATGGACAGGGAAGAATGGGCCTAGAAAATATGAATTCAGAGACTTTTTCTAAACTAGAAAAGCAACTGCAGGGTTTCTACTGGGAACACATTTATTTACAACAAAGCATAGATAAGAGGAGACTACCCCAGGGACTTAGATTGAACAAAAGACCAATGTGGAAAAATATGGATGATTCACTTTCTAAGGAATGGGAAGATATTTTAGAGGATGCCAGCTACAAACTTATTCGTCTGCTAGTAAGGAACAACCTTAGTGTGCAGGAAGCTACAAAGGCTGACATCACATCTTTAAAAACAACATTGGAAAATGAGAACCACAATAACCTAGATGCTAAATTTGAGCTACTTAAAGAAAGAGTGAAAGGACATGAGCAATCCATTAAAGAAAGAAAGATTAATAAAATGAAACGAGATCAACTGGACAAAGATGATCCTGGGGAGACTTATTAGGAGGTACAATAATAATATCAACAACAACAGGAGAACCAACAACAGACAAGGTTTTAGTTATTACTGGGGATATAACGGAAAATATAACCGTGCCAGCAGACCTCAACGGGATTTTCCCAGGGGAGATCCTCACACAAAACCAGACAGGGGCACAATACAGGACCACCAGGAGACTGCCCCTCCAACATCTCATTCCCCACAATCCCAATCCCCTCTGGCTATCAACACTCCGCAGAAGCCTTTGACATCACAGAAGGATCAGGACAGGAACATAAAGCCACAGGGGCAACCAGAACCGACAGAGAGTTCTACAGGACGAATTACAGGACTACCAGGACAACCAGGACCACAGACAATCCAGCTACCAGGAGCAACAGCACCATCACAGAGACCAGTTTCTTCAGGAAGACCAATATCGACAGCACAGACATCAACCACCACACCAATACCAAAGCCAGCACCAGTAACAGAACAAGAACGACGACCACCACCAGAGCCCCAGAGCTTGTTCCTCTTACCAGGTCCCCCCATACCACAGCCATAGCGAGGAATACTACTACAACCCACCGAGATTCCAGAAAGCAGAGGAGGAATTCCAGAGATCTCATACTCTATCCACAAACTCCCAGGGAGACAGGAGAACCAAACAGTGGACAGGGGTGAGGGAAATACAATACCTGGGCAATCCCGACTGGAACCCCAACTACAACCCAGGTCCCAGGCTCAGACAGAGGAAACAGCCACAATAACAGGTACAACAACAACAGGTACCACAATAACAGGTGCTCCACTTATTTGGAACCACTCTGTTAAAGCACTGACTGAAGAGGAAAAAAGTGTGTTGTCCAAAGGACTTACTTTTGTACCAAGCTACAGGAGTGAGGTTGCTCAAGTACTGATAGACCTTAAAATGTTTGTGAGGAAGCTCAACTTAAGGTTACAGTTTCATGGCAAAAGTAATGACACTGAAAATAAGCCTATTGATGAAACTATAAAAAGGCCGAGCAGCTATTGTCCACCACTACATCAAACACTAGCTCCTTTAAATGTGAGATGGATATCAGGAAACTGCTTAAAACCTCCAAAGAAAAAACTTTATAACTTAACACAGGGAGAAAGAAAAGCATTGCTTGAGCTAGGCAATGATAAATCCAGGCGTGTAATGAAGGCAGACAAGGGAGGAGGTATACTTGTGACTGATACCACTAGCTACAACCAAAAGATAGAGAACATGCTGGAGGATAACAGATTTTATGAGTTATTTGCTATGGATGACATAAAAAGAGCATATGATTTATGGAACACTAATCTCACCACATTATGGGAAGAAAAACTTATCACTGAAAATCTTTATAATTATTTATGGAGCTATGCCCACGTTTACCTTACTTTTTTGGAATACCAAAGCCACACAAGAACAGAGAAGACCCACCTTATAGACCGGTGGTAGAAAGTGGAGGTTCCCTTACTGAAGCCACAGCCATTTACCTTGATTACTTGCTGAAACCTCTAGCAGAAAAGAATAAGTCATACATAACAGATTCAATGGATTTTTTGAAGAAAATAAAAAACATTACAGTGGAAGCTGACAGCATTTTGGTAACTATTGATGTGGAATTCTTTTACACAGTGCTCCCTCACAATTACTGTATAACAGCAGCTATGGAGTCTTTTAAGAAACATAATCAGGGTACACAGGCACAACTGCAAAAGTTAAGCAAGCTCATTAATCTTGTACTGGACTTCAATTTCTTTACTTTCAATGGCAAACACTACAAACAAAAAACTGGTATAGCAATGGGGGCTGCCATGGCTCCCAGCATAGCTAACACAGCCCTGGGCAAATGGGAGGAGGACTTTCTGTTAAACAACACAGACTACATGCAGCATATCACATGCTATTTACGTTTTATTGACGATGTCTTTATTGTGTGGGAAGGTGACACCTTGCAGCTTGGAGATTTTATCACTTACCTTAATGAAACAACCCCCTTCCTGAAGTTTACCTCTTCCCATAGCTGTACTTCAACCACTTTCTTAGATATGCAGATTTCCAAGGACATCAACAATAACAGAATCACCACTGATCTATTCAGAAAACCAATGAGGGTTAACTTATTACTCCATAGTAAAAGTCTACATCCTACAAAAAACAAGTATAATGTAGTGAAATCCCAAGGCTATAGATTAGCTCGAATTACCACAGAGATGGAACCATTTTTGAGAAACCTGAACAACTTAGAGAATGATTTTCTAGTGAGAGGCTATGAAAGTCAGATGTTAAAAAACATCCTGGAACCCATTATAGAACTGAAAAGGACTGAAGCACCTTCACTCACCCTCCTCAGTAGAAAAATGTTAAGTAATCCCACAGAGAATAACAAATGCAAAAATAGCTGCATCCTGACATACACTTTGGATTATCACAGTATCAAAAATATTATTGAAGAAAACTGGGACATTGTCACAGGAAACCCTTTTCTGATTAACATCTTAGGTGAAGCCCCATCATTTGTTTATAGGAAGGCCAGGAATATTAGAGGTTTTGTTGAATTTAAACCTAGACCATGTGAGAAAAGCACTAAAATATGTTAAACTAATTGTAGATTTTGTATATTTATACAGCAAGGTGATAGTTTTTATTGCCCTTATTTAAAGAAGATCATTAAAACCAGTGCAGGGGGTGACTGTAACACTAAAAAAGTAATTTACAGGGCACAGTGCAATGAATGTGATGCATTCTATGTGGGCAAGACTGTAAATAAACTCAAGGGAAGGATTTCATGTCATCTGTCAGAAATCCGCTCTGGATGTAAAAATAATGCACTAGCCAAACACCTTTCTCTTCATAAAAGACAAACAGGTTTTAAGTTCCAGATCCTGGATCGCATAGACATGGGTGATCTTGAAGGAGACATCCCGAATATTCTGGAGAAACATGAACTCATGTGGCAATTAAAGCTGAACTCTTTTAGAAAGCCTGGACTAAACTACTACTGTTCAATTAAAAGTGCACTGGAACTTAGAAAATTGCCACATTGTTTACATGACTAATTGTATTTTATTTTATTTTTTTCTACAAATTGGTTTTAAATACCATTTTAAATCATTTGAAATTTAAGTGTATATTTTGTTTCCATCATCATACATATATATATATTTTTTTCTGGTTCTCTTTTTTCCACTTTATTCAAAATGATGGTAATAACAATACTAACTAATTATACAATTATATAGGTTTTTAGAGTTCTTGTACACAGACCTGAAGAAGTCTAGAAGGACTAAGCGATCTTTGTTAACAATAGGTTATGAAAATAGAAACTGATTTTACATGCAAAATGAATATGTATATATTTATATATAATTTTGATTAAAATGAACTAAGGTTGATATATTTCCAGCCATGTGGTATATTGCCTTGTATAAAATCACAGACTTAATAATCTACTTAATAATTTGGTTAAATAAGATGTACCATTAAAGTACATTAGGGCTATATATTATGACAGCTACTAGGTAGGGCAGGACCAGCTCGAATGTCACACTGATGGGGGAAGGGATGTAAAATTTAACATGTGTACCAATAACACTTTGTTTTACAGCACAATAAACCACTCCCATGCCTGATAAAAAGTATATATATATTTAGAAAGCTTGTGAGGAAATTATTACTCTATTTTTGTTTTACTTGGATCGCTTGTCTGTGTACTTAATAAAGGATTTTCGACTGGAAACAGACTGCCCTGATTACTTTCGAATACTTAGTAATGCTGTAGAGTTATATATTTTCTATTATTACTTTTCGACTTGACGAGTTTACGTTCGCTACTTCTACTACTATTGTCTGATCTGATTAATATACAGTGATTAACTAGAAATATATGGACTGAAAATCTTCCACACAGAGAAGTTTCTTACACTGTTTTGGACATTGTAAGTCACACGCATGCTTCCTGTGAATGGTGTAGGGCATAAAGGTGATGTACAGACATACATGTTTCAGAACTTCTTTGCCGCCAGTTCGAATGCCATTTCTGATTGTTGGTCTGAACACTCTTTAGTCTGCTGGTTACCAAGCCATTTTCAGATAGGTGTTCTGATGTTTTTTTCCCTTATCTTTCTTTCTGTGTTGTTGATTTATATGTCATCCAGAAAGGAGAAATGTCAGTGTGGGAGACAGATTCCCCATAAGGACTGTTACATTTGTTTTGCTTAGGTGCTTCTCATGACCATATGTTGCTGTCCTATTTGTCAAGCACTTGTCCTTAAAACTCTTCATAGTCCTCTGTCCTCCTTATCTATTTACCCAGAGAACCAATGTCTTAAGTTGTTTTCTCAGGGTAGAGTGGCAGAATTGCCCTGGCCCAAGGGTCAGCCATCTGAGAAGGAGGCAGCCAAAAAGAGTTAGGTTAGATTCATCTGCTGTACCACCTCCCTTGGACATCTCTCTCAAGGCTGGTGAAAGACTATAGGATTGCCTGGTTCTTCAGTCAGATTCCTCTCCCATGATCAGTTTAGAGGCGGGCATGGATCCAGCTTCTCCCATGTCCTCAGAGGCTCTGCAGAAGTATGTTTCAGATATTTAGAGGGAACCACAGCTGACTGTATCTGAAGGGCCTGGAGGTGTTCCACAGATTCTTGTTAGGAAGAATATTCCCACTACATTGAATGAATGTCAGCAGGGGTCCAAACCTCCTAAGGTGTTTAGGGCTGACATCCTTTTGAAAAAATAACACAGATGATGAGACATACTTCTCCTGCTTCTAAGGATCCTCAGCATGAGTGGCAGGATTTTACACAGGGGTTGTTTATGGCCTCATTGCTTTGAACCCCCCCCCCCCGGGGAGTATCTGTTCCTGCCACCCCTTGGTCTTCTACTCCCTTTAACAGACCTTTTGAGCAAAATTCTTCTGATGACAATTTAGACTCTTATGAAGAGTCTTTGGCCTATTCCTCCCACATTCCCTCTTCCTTAGATTATGGTTCTGAGGAGGAGGATTCTATTAGTCCAGATTCTCCTTTTGAGGAGTTTCCTGTATGATGGAGTTTAAGTGGGACTGTACCCAGGTTTCTGATGTTCAGAAGAGATATCATAAACTCCTTCAAATGGAGTCTCGTAAGCCCTCTATTGTTTCTCCTGTTCTTGCTGCCTTGTTGGACACATTTTTTGTAGATTCTCAGGCTCTTGATTCCCAACCCCCAGCTGCTAAGAAGCTTAATATGTTTTATAAGGTGACTGACTGTAAACCCTCTATTTCTGTTTCTTCTGATAAGCCTTCCAAACTTTTGCCCTCTACTAAATTGCTTTCTTCTGACAAGAACAGTAGGGCCATGGAAATGTTTGGCAAAAACATGTACACTGCTGCCACTCTGGCCTTTGGGTTGTGAACTACCATACCCATACGACCAGGTATATGTTAGCCCTTCTTTCTCAGGCTTTTCAAGTTATTTTAGACCTTCCAGACTGTGAGGGAAACTTTGGCCATCTCTTTGTTGGGTTCTTCTTCTTAGGTGGCCCACCATTCCATTAAATGTAGTTATGATGCAGTTGATATCACTTCTAGAGCTGCTTCCTTTTGCTCTGTCTTAAAGCATTATTTCTGGCTTCACCTTCAGCCTTTACCTGATGATATTAAGGCTAAATTAATGGATTCTCCTCTTGATGATAAAAATCTCTCTGGTTCTGCAGCTGTTGATCTTTTTCAGTCTCTTCAAGAGAAGGGTAAGGCCATGCAGGAAATGAAACACATTTTTGTTTCCCGTTTCCAAATTTCAGAGAAATTATCTTTCCAAGCCTGCCTTTGTCCTTAGACAGTCTTGTCCTTCTCCTAAGGGTAAAAAGGGTTCTAAGACGGCTCCTCCAGCTAAGTCTACTCAGACTCAGAAGCCTCCTTTTCCAGACAAGCCAGGTTCTGTCTGACTACCTCATTCCCTTCCTCCTAAGTCATATTCCTTTATCTATTCATTTTCCCTGTCTCTTTGCAATTGATTAAGGATCATGGATGATTCTTAGGTTCTGTCCATCATTTGTCAGTATTTCATGGTGTGGAAATCCCTTCTTTGTTTTCTGGGCATTCCTCAACCTTCTCAGGAACAGCTGCCCTTTTTACCAGATGTGCTCCAGAGTCTTTTGTCTCAGGGCATTATGCAAGTAGTTTCTGCTCCTCAAAGGGGGACGGGATTCTATTCCAGGATGTTTTTGATTTGCAGGAAAGAAGATGCCTGGAGACCTATCCTGGATCTTTCCCAGCTCAACACCATTCTGAAAGTTAGTTACTTTCGAATGTTGTCTTTCTAAACTCCGTTTCCTCTTCTTCTTCCTCAGGCTTCCCTGTCTCTCTGGATCTCAAGGATGCATATCTTTACATCCCTGTTCATCCTCATTTCAGTAGGTTTTAACATTTCTCTGTTTCTTCCTTACATTTTTAGTTCTCTGCTTTGCCCTTTGGCCTCTACTGCCACATGGGTCTTCCCAAAATGCCTTGCTCCTTGTGAATGCCTTCTGCAGGATATTGGGGTTTCAAGTTTTTCCCTACCTGGATGACCTTCTCATAGGATCATAGGAAGTTACTAGGCTATTGGTCCTGAGGCCCTTATAAGCCTAGCTAAGATTTTAGCCCATGGTTAGACAAGTTAGCACACAATGCTGCTTTTCAGCAGGGCCCAGGTGGAATCTGTGTATTTTGTGTATTTTCTGGTTCTCCTCCAGTTATCCAGGTTGCGCTTAAAAAGGGGTAAAGATGTTCTCTGCTTAACGTGGAGAGGGAGTCTATTCCACAGATGGGGGAGTGTCTGTGACACAAATCTGGCCTGCCAACAAGTTCTGTTGATGCCACAGACCAGGTTGAGGCCACGTGTGCGGGTTACTCAAGTGGAGCTTGACTTGCGGATATGCAACAGTCTCATCAAGGCGGGATCCAAGATCACCTTGTATGCTAGACTGAGGTCACCTCTGAGGAGTCTGCATGAGACTGAGTAGAGAGATATGGCTTTTAGCCTATCTGTGTATAGTAGATGTTTGAGGCCCTGGATTCTCCTGGTGAGGAACCTCTGTAGTGTCTCTCCAGCTGCTGCATGTGCTTTGCGAGGTACATGCCGAAGGGGACATTATACTGAGTAATGGGTCTTATAAGGGAAGAATACAGGGATGTTAAGACCTCCTTGTCCCTGGATGAGATACCTTTACATATTAGGTGGGCCATGTAGAAGGCTTTCTGTACAATGGAAGCAAATTGGTGGTCAAAAGTCAGGTTGCTATCAGCCTGGGTGCCCAAATCTCTCATGACTGATTGCATGCTTTGGATGTTATTTATGTGATAATTTGTGGGGACATCACTCTCCCCAAAGGGGATGATGATGCATTTTTTGGTATTCAGCTTGAGGCCATGTTTCTGGCACCAGTTATTTGTCTGCATGAGACTCTATGAAGGATGTACACATCATTGGAGGAACTGATGACAGCACCCAGCTTGCAGTCATCTGCAAACTTGGTCAGGCATAGCCCACTGGTTTTGGCTTGCACCTCAGAAAAGTATATCCCAAATAACAGAGCCCCCAAGACTGTACCCTGGGGTATGCTGCTTGTTATAGGTCTACTGCTTGAGGTGGCCTCCCCTATTTTGACTAGGTGGGTTCTATCAGTGAGCTAGTTTGCTACCCATCTGGTAACATACGGATTGATGCCTACTTGAGAAAGTTTATCTATTTTGCCCGAGTGGGGAATAGTGTCAAGGGCTTTGGCCATGTCAAGGTAGGTGGTATGCAATGGCTTCCCCTCATCTATGGCTTTGGTGACTGTCTCAAAGAAGTCAAACAGATTTAACAAACATGACCTCCCCTTGACGAAGCCAAACTGTGTGGGATCGAGTGTTTGGTGGTTGTCAATCTCCTTGTTAATGAGGCCCATGATAATCCATTCCATGGCCTTGCAGAATAGGCTAGTTAGGCTGATAGGTCTATAATTTCCTGGAAAGGTGGATACTCCACCTTTGTGCAAAGGGATGACAATGGCTGTCCTCCACTCAGCTGGGATGAAGCTGGTACTCAGGCTTTGGCTGAATAGGGTGCCTAATGGTGCTGCAAGTTCCTGCCTGAGTTCATGTCGGCTGCAGCCTGGGATGTTATCAGGTCCCATGGAGGCTGTAATTTTTGCCTTTGAGACAGCAGTGATGACCTGTTCCCTAGATATAAGGGGAAGGGGGCAGGTACTGGGGATGTCCTGATTAACTGATGGGGGGCAGAGGGGTGAAGTTTTCGCTGAATCTGTCAGCCAGCAAGATTGCTATATCTACGGCCTTTGTATATGTGGTGTCTTTGACCACCAGTTCTGAACAGACCTGGGTGTTTCCTTTGAGGTTGCGGACATACAATTCTTTCCTTTTGTTATAGAGTTTATTTATTGCAGATGTCCACTAGACAGGTTCACTCTTCCTTGCGGCAGATGATTTAGTCCCGTCAGGTATTCCTGATTCCATGCATCTATATAAATGCTCATATAGTGCTTTGGTGTAGTTTTGGATATTGGTGCCAGGGGAGGGGGCTGTAAAGCTGTTTATACCATCCCTCAGGAGGCTGCAGTCAGCTTTGGAGAAGTTTTTATGTTTGACCCTATCTAGAGGGTGGTTGGGGAGATTCAGGCTTACTCTCCAGGAACCCTGCTTCAGCACCTTCATTATGCTATTTGCCTCTTGCAAAGCCTAGTGTTTACAGTAAATTTCCAAAAATTCTTCTTGACACCTTCTCATGATCATATTTTCCTAGGTTGCAGGCTCCAAACCATCACTATGCTGCTGTCCCTGCCACCCCCCAAGGCTCTGACTCTAATCGCTTATTTTCAGTCCCTTCCCCCTCTGGTCTCAGTTGCAATCAGGGAGTATCGAAGGGCTCAGGGTTACATGGCATCCACTATTCCTATGCTTCCTCTAGTCAGGCTCCATATGAGAAAGCTTCACTGGTTCCTGAGTCAGTCTGGATTCAACATTCTTATCCTTTGGATTTTCTAGTTCCCCTTCTTCCATACCTCAAACTAGAGCTTCATTGGTAGATGCATCACCTCTCCCTCTTAACCCTGGTCTTCCTTTCCAGCCTCCAATCAGGAACTATTTTCAGATGCCTCAGATGTGGGGTGGTGAGCTTCTTTTGGCCATCCAAAGGTTCAAAGCCTTTGGTCAGTTTGTCAGAGGGTAGACTATATCAGTCCGTTTTAATCTTCTGGTCTTCTAGTCCTTGTTTCTTTTCTTTTTGATACTGAGAAATGGACTAAGGCTCCTTTTGAGCCTACAGTTTCTGCTTCTCTGCAACATTGTTCTTAAAAGACTGTCCTTCTTTTGGCCCTTACTTTAGCTAGGATAGTGTCTGAGCTTTAGGCCCTTATAGTTGTTCCTTCTTTTTTGTTTTTTTTCAAAGGGGCAGGGTGTCTCTTTGTACTAATTCTTCTTTTATGCCCAAGGTGGTTAATGAATTGTCTCAATTTATTCATTTGTCTACTTTTTTTCCCTTCTTCGCAGTCTGCCATTGAGAAAGTACTTCACAACTTGGATTTATATAGACAGCTCGGGTATTATTTGGATAAGACTAAGGCCATTCGCAAGTGTGAGCAACTTTTTATTTCTTTTCATTTTAGATCTCTTAGTTTGGCTGTTTCTAAACAAACTATTTATTCTTGTATTACTAAGGCCATTTGTTTTTGTTATTCCTTTTATGGGAAATGCCTTTCTACCTCTGTAAAGGCTAATTCTACCAGGGCTGTGGCCTCCTCTGGTGCTTTTTTCAAGGGCCTGGATATTAGTTTCATCTTTGAGCCTAATTGTTCCACTGTACTTATCTTCACTAAGCATTACAGATAGGATATTATTTACAGGGCATAATCTGGCTTTGCCAGAGCTATAAAGCATAGTTTTCTGAAGGGTTCTTCTGGGCCCTCCCCCTCCAACTTTCCTCTTGAGCTTTTGAACTCTCCTATTAGTGAAGAATACTGCAACAGTGATATGGAAGGACATAGTACAGTTGTGTAAAATCCTACCGTAACAGTAGATGCACTTCTTTTCACTGTTGCAGTATTCACTCCCTCCCTCCTCCCCTTATCCTCTTTTACCTTTCTGGATGCACGTTCCACTTTTTTCCCTTGGACTGTTGTTCCTCCTAGGTCTCTTCATTTCTGAGGTATGTAAATCCGTATGTCACACCTTTACGCCCTAACACCATGAGCAAGGAGCACACATGTGACATACAATATCCCTATAACAACCTAATGCTTTGGTAGGTATACTGGCCAGACACTGTGCTACCCTTGGCAGGGGATTCCTTTAGTGAAGAACAGTGCAACAATGAAAAGAAGGATATCTACTGTTATAATAAGATTTTACACAACTGTACTTTCCAGCTCTGGCACCACAGGAAAAAACACTTTCATTTTAAGTATGATTTTCTGGTGGGTTTCTTTGCCTCCTTCAGAATGGTTAGCACTTCAGAGGAGTAGTTTACATTTTTGGTGTCAAAACCCAATTCTTCAGGCTATCAGTTTGAGTGTGGCCAGATGAGGGTGGAGTACTAAGCCCTTAACCTGGCTAAGGAGGTCTATTACCTCTGGGACTGTACAGAATCTCCCTTCACTGAGGGTCAAGATGAGGGAGAACCAGTGCTGTCTCGGCCAGAAGAGGGATAAACATATCCATAGCCTGTCCAACTTTATCAGCACCCTGGGATAAGGCAGGAAAGTATATAGGAAGAGGTTGTCCATTTGAAGGAAAAAATGCTTGCTGGGTTCTGCAGCAGAACCTTTGGTGAAAGGCAAAAAAGGTCTACTGAAGGAATTCCCCACTAAAAGGTTAAGTCTAGAAATATCTTCCTTTCCAGCAGCCATTTGTTGGGGTCTAGAACATCACTGCTAAGAGAGTCGGCTAGGACACTGTTCTGTCCAGAAATGTAGGATGCTGTGAGTGTTAGTTTTAGACCTTATTCTAACAGCCAAATCATTACTGTGAGACTGCACAAGGGGTAAGCAAATGGAGCACCTTGTGTGTTGATTTACCACATCAATGTGGTGCTGTCAGTCCAAATCTGCAAACTTCCTTAGGCCAAATTGTGCTGGAAGGCTTTTATGGCTAAAATTAACAGCTATCATCTCTTTTTTGGTTATTTGTAGCTTCCTGTGGACTGGTGTCCAGATGCTCTGCACCTTCATGAACCCTAGGTGGGCTCTCCAGGCTGTGTCTGAACTGTCTGATGATGGTCTTGCCTGCCTCTGGCAGTACGAAATATGTACCTGGATTAAGTAGGATGGTGTTTTTCCACCATAGTAGCTCATTTTTTAGGCAAGAAGAGGAATGAGGGTTTCCAGAGGCTGAGAATGCTGTTCCCAAATATTTTTTAGGAACCATTGAAGCTTTCTCATGTGCTGCTTTGCCAGGGGGATAATGAGTATACAGGATGCTATGGAACCCGAGATCCTCAGATGTTCACATGCCGAGATTTGTTGATTTGACAGCAAGCTGGTTAGGTAGTCTGTCATGTAAGTCATCCTGTGGAAGGAAAGCTTTTTGCTGCACTGAATCTATGAGTGCCCCCCCCCCCCAAAAAGAATCCCTGTTTGGGGTACAGTCTGTGACTTGCAACGTTTTGGGGTGAGACCTACCTTTTGCTATCAGTTTGTGATGACTAGCAAGATGGTTAGGGTCTCTGTAGTGGATTTTCCCTGAATGAGACAGTCATACAAATAAGGGTAAATATGAAACCCTATGGTTCTACAATGGGCTGTATTTGGAGCTATGCATTTGGTGTAAACTCTGGAAGCAGTAGACAAATCAAATGGTAAAGCACATAATTGACAGTGTGAGCTTAATGCCACAAAATACAAGTAATTCTTGTGACTGTCTGCAATATGGATGTGGCAGTAAGCAACTTTTAGGCCTAGTATAACCATGAAAGCATCCCAGAATATCATTAACATTATTATTTTGAATTTGGGGATGTAAAGGAACTTGTTTAGACTTGACAGGATGAAGATAGGTCTCCAGGTGGCTTATTTTCTTGGGACTAGAATTTGTTCCCTCCTGAGTTGGGGGAAGAGGCCAAATGGACCCTTGCTGTAATAGGTCCAGAAGGATTGCTGGTAAGTAACTCTCTTGCTCTTTTGGGGGTTTACTCATGCCTCAGTATGGGGTGATTTTCCTGAACTGAATGGAATAATCCCTTTCTACGACATGCAGGACCCACTGGTCTTTGGTGATAAGCTTCCATTGCAGTAGAAAGCAGAGGTCTTCCTGCTTGAGGGGTGGGTGGAAGTGGATGGGTGAGCTCTTTGGAGCTCCCTAGTCTCTGGGTTACTCTGGCTGCCACCTCTTACATTGTCTGGATCTCATAGTATGGGGAGGTCTCCCCTTATTCTGTCTATGGGAGAAAGACCAGGGTTTGGAAAGGTAGCTTCCTTATACTCTGGTGTACGTATAAGGTAACAATCCTTCTCTGCTGTTTTCCTTTTTTTATCCAGCTTCTTTAATATCTCTTCAGCTGCAGGTCTAAAAAGGAACTCATGTACAGAAGCATCCAGGAGTTCGGCCTTCACCTGGTCTGATACAGGTTGTGCTCTGAGGCAGTCATGCCTATGAATGATTCAGCCTGTGGCAGCTGCTCTGCATGATGCATTCGAAACAACATACCAACATTTTAAAGAATGTCTGGAGACCTGTAAGGCTGCTTGATCAGTCTTCAGGATTTCTTTAGAAGACAAGGTTTTTGTCAGAAATAGTCTCTGACTTAGAAATTATATGGTTTTGTTAGGACTCTAGATACTTCAGCATGTGGAATTGGCAATTCAGTGCCCTCATAGATAAGGTAGTGGAGTCTAAGCTTTTTTGCCAAATCTAATAATCCACTTTCCCTATTATTAGACAGGGGATGTCTAGCTGCTCCTTTTGGTACCCTTTTAGTGGATTGTGTAGAAGCTACACAGGGTTCAGATTTAGGGTTCTCATAAAGGTGCTTGTGAGAGTCAAGCACTCTGTAAAAATTATCAGACTTCCTGGGAGTAAGTGGAAGAGAGTCCGGGTGCAAAGATACGTCTTCAAAAATGTCATCAAGAAAAACATGGAATGAAGAGATAGCCAGTGGCCTGGAGGATGGTAACTCAGGAGTCCTACATAATGAGTTTGAGCCTGCAAGAACTTCTTACTTTCCCAACTGAAAACCTTCATTTTATGAAGGGTATCCCCCAAAAATAAGGTCTTCTGATGGGGAAGCAGTAGAGAGGGTATCATCTGAGTCAGGATATGGTTGGATGGGAGGTGCTCAGAGTAGCACAACTCCTCCTCATCTTCAGAGGCTGAAAAATCAGATACTTCTTGAAAAGTCACTTCCCTTGTTCTTTTGAAGAGGGAAGCTTCCAAGATAGTGGTCTTAAGTTTGGCTGGGTTCCCTGGATTTCATGATGGCCATGAATTCCTGGGCTTTGGTATGAGCTGGAGTGGATTGAGGAGAAGACAGAGAGGTAGGCTGACTGTTCTTTTAGGTTCAGGCATCAGTTTAATCAAGAAGCCCTGAGGGAGTGGTTGCCCAACCTCAACCATGGACTGGACTTCCACAGCTGAGGAAGGCAAGTTGTCTTTCTCTCTCTGTACTAAAAACACACATCTTGGAAGGAGAAACTTGGAGAACAACTTCAGATCAGACAGAGGGTGACGTTGGGGAAGAAGTGAGTGAGACTTTAAGTTGTGGCAGCCACCCAAGGGGTCTTGCCAAAGGGTTTGGGCCTAGCAGTCACCAGACCAGGGTAGGGGTGGCAAAAGTGTTTAACCTGAGTCTGTTGACTTAGTGGAATGGGTCAAAGCTTCTGAGATATCTTCAGTTTTTTTTCCTTTAATTTTTTTGTCTTTGCATTTTTTTAGGAATGATGCTGGTTGAAGGCAGGAGTTGCAAAGAACCTGAGGGAACCAAAACAGAGAACTCTATATGAGCTGCTAAGACTTTGGACCTTACTTAAGATTCTTCACATGTAATTTAGCATAATCACGGCAACTATAGATGTCGAGCTGAGGCCCCAAACAGAACAGAGGCAGAGAGTGAAAATACTTGTGTGGGATTTGCTTTCCACACTTCAAGAAATTATTAACCTTCTTAAACATTAATCAGAAGAGAAAAGAGTTTATATCACATTATCGAAAGATGAAAATAGCGAACGCTATGTCATCGGCCCCAAAACATCGAAACATGAAAATATCGAACTTTCAGAACAGCAAATTTTTTCCCATGGAAAATATTTGCTGTTCCGAAACACATACACACAACACAAGCACATCAAACAAACAGCAACCACACACATACACTTAAATTCCTACATCTAACGCTGCACTAAACTAAACATACACTACTATCTACCCACTTACCTTAACCTAAACCCTAACCCTAAGGTCTGTCACTGTCGCACACTCACCTAACCCACGCCCTAACTCTAACTCACTTAAACCGCCCCTGACCCTAAACTCTGTCACTATCGCACACACGGCTAACCCGCGCCATAACCCTAACTCACTTAACCCGCCCCTAACCCTAACATACAAACAATCGCACACTTACCTGAACCCAACCTGTAACTTTCCATCACAGCGCTAAGAATAGCGAAGCCACAGAAACGGCCAACTGAATTCTTTCCTGAGGAAAGAATTCACTGTTCTGCAGCTTCGCTATCCTTAGGGTTTGCTGAATAGTGTTCAATATCAGAACATTCTAAGTTTTAATACTTTGATGTTCTGATATAGACTCAAGAGAAAAATCTCCAAAGGGGTACTTATCTGACTGATAGTTTGAAGGAACTCTGGAAAAGTGAGCCAATTGACAGACTGCGAGTGTATAGTATACTCGAAGTGCATTAGACTGCACAGCTAGAAAGAAGTGAAAACAGTGCCAATGGCAGCCCTTCTTATATCTGGATATCAGTACTCAGGCATACGCTGGCTAAGGATGATGATGGCAATCAGGCCAGTTGTGGACTTCTGCATGGCAGTAAGACCCAAGAATCAGTCCTGCAACACTAACTATGAAGAACATCTTCCAATAGCATATGTTGGATGGCAGGCACATCCAGACACACATGGATGGGAGGAAGGTACTGTAACCCACTGAGAATCATCACTTTATAGCTGTTTTTGGAACATTTTACCTCTGCACAAGGAAAGACTCAACTCCCTCCCTTCCTATAGGTCTTGAGCAATTTGTTCCCAACCAGCAACAGCTGACAAAAGCTGTCTTTTATCATCATCCCAGCAGCCACATTAGAGGGGTCCAAATGAAGAAATGATGAAATCAGCAAGAAAGGGAAAATAACATTGCTGGAACTGAATTCATCCTCAAGTCTTGGTGGGTATCTTTACACAGTGGACAGTGTTTTCAGAAAATCTCACCAATATGACACTGATATATAGACTGTATCTTATACAGTATATATCTTATAGATAAGTAGGTTAAAAAAATAAAGACAAATGGGTGCACAAGTCCCAGGATAAAAGAAAGTGTACAATCCTGGTATACGCACTGGTGCCAAGACTGGAAAAAAATGGCACAGAAGAATGCAATGGGGACAGGCCAGGCTCAGGGGGAGGATGGCCTCCTTGTAGTGGTGGTCTAGAAAAAAAACACAAAAATTGACAAGCCAAAAAACAGCCATAAAGATGACAGAGTGGACTACTGAGGATGAGGAAGAAACTATGTATTGTTACTATTATGGAAGAAACCCATAGTTTCCAGACAGAAGATATTCAGAAAAATTAAAGAGAAATTAGAGGAAAGAAAAATACTTGCACAAGAAACATTGCCAAAAGGTTCAAGTAGAAATTTGAATTTATTACTACAGATCCTTGAAAAATATTACACAAACAAAGAAACTGTGCCCCCTGGAAAAGAAGCAACAGAGGAAGTGTGAAAATATAAAGAACAAAACCCAGAGATTTTTTTGAAAAATATAAAAAAAATATGGACATGGGAAAGAAAAATCTGATATTGTGCAATATTTATGCAAATAAGAAAGCAAAACTAATCAATAATAAAAGCAGCACCAAATATATTTGAAGGAAAATACAGGCAAAGGCACACACATAGGGAAAATATCACAATACAAAAAATAAAAAGGGGGGTAGAAAAGAAAATCAGTAATTAAGAAGTTAAAGAAATAGAAACTGAAATTATGGATTACCTGTGAAGTATTTAGTATAGAAAATAACAGAGGTACTGTCATGGCATGATGAAAAATTGAGCCCCAAAATTAAGGAAAAATACTTGAAGCAGAAGGCATCTGAAGACTTACCACATAATGATGCTCTGGAGCCTTCTGTAGGAAATAAGTACAAAAGTTCAGTTGAAGTTGCACAGCTTTGAAAGAGAAGTAGATGAAGCAGGATGTATCTGAAAAGGATGTCACAAAGTCACAAAAAGAGTCATAGATTCATAGACCATTGCTCGTTTAATGACTCAGGGGCCTTTCTAAGCCTAGCCAAGTTTTCCTGAAAGAATAATGATGTCCAGTATCTAAACAGGACATAGAGAGCAGACATTTATAAGCTATCTCTGTCCATAAGGAACATGGGTGCCAGGCCCAATGTAAACTTCCTATTTCCCATCCACTTATCTAGGTTGGGCTTAAACTGGGTAATAGACAAACTCAGCTTCACGTGGATAGGAAGCCTATTCCATAGGAGCTGCAGTCTCTGGCACAGATAGTTCTCTCTCTCTCCAGCATGTTCTGTTTAAGTCACAAAATTCAGGTCCTTAGACTTTGTATTTCTGGTACTCTGACTTACGAATATGTAGGATATTCATAAGTGTGGGGTTTGTGAATGTCTTGTAAGCCAGGAATAGATCACCCCTTGGCAGTCTATAATAGACTGAGCAAAGGGAAAGGGCTTTAAGGCACTCTATAAGGCAGGTTTGTTACACCTTGTATTATTTTTGTAAGGAACCTTTGGGGTCGCTCTAGTTGCTGCATATGCCTGGTCAGGTACATACCAAAGGGAGCACTGTACTCCATGATTGGTCTAATAAGAGAGGAGTGCAGTGGGATGATGACCTCTTTGGACCTAGATGCCATGTACTTACTTATAAGTTGTGCAACATAAAATGACTTCCTCAATACTGTAGCCATGTGGTGGCCGAAGGTAAGTCTACTGTCTATATGTTTTCCCAGATTCCTGACCACTGGGTCAACTCTTAGGGGTGCATTACCAACATGGTTATTAGCCAGGATGGATGATTTCTCAAAGGGTACAATTATGCATTTCTTAGCATTGAGTTTAAGACCATGGCACCATTTGTTAGTCACAGATAGACCTTCTTGAGGAACACTATTGTCTGCAGGGGAGTTGATGATAACCCCAGCTTGCATTCATCTGCAAACTTACTCAGCTATAAACTTTCAGCATTTGCTTCCATTTCAGAGAAATGGTTGCCAAAAAGGAGCGGGCCCAGTATCGAGCCCTGGGGAACTCTGTTAGTGACTGGTCTCTTGGTGGAGGTGGCCTCACCTATTTTGACGTCCTGGGTCCTATCAGTCAGCCGGTTGTCTATCCAGCAGATAAAAGGATTTCTACCTAAATTAGTGAGCTTGTCTATAATGCCTGAGTGGGGTACTGTATCAAAAGCCTTGGGCAGGTGGAGGTAAGCTGTGTGCAGTCTTACCTTCATCCAATGCTTTAGTGATCCTCTCAAAAACGTTGACCAGATTTAATAGGCATGACCTTCCTTTGACAAAGCCAAACTGCAATGGGTCCAGAGTTTTCAGGTTACCTATGTCCCCATTTATCATGTCCCTTTATGGGCCTATAGTTACCTAATCAGTGGTTAGACCTCCTTTGTGCAGGGGAAAAACCTGAATGTAGGCTCCAGTTGAAAAGTGATTCAAGTGGATCACAGAGGTCATGCTTCATACTATTTATTAAACATCCAGGGATGTTATTTGGGCCCATTGATGCAGTGCTTTTGGCCTTGGAATGTGCATTAATGACCTTCTTAAAGTAAAGTAACTGGTTTAGAGCCCAAGTGCTTAAACAAGAACTAAGACAGATTTAGAATAACAGACAGAATAAGTGTTCAACCAGCAATCCTCAACTTAGAAGGGTGTAAGCTACTTCTCCTGCCACAAGAGTGTAGCTGAAAACCTTCTTTATGTAAGATAACTAGTTTGAAGCCCAAGTTCTTACATCAAAACTAAGAGGCTTACAATAACAGCTACAATTTAATCAAGCTACTAACAGGCAGTAATACATGAAGATTAAATGCAACTGAACACTTTAAGAATGTACAGCACATAGCAAAATAAAGTAATAAAGTAGGAAGAAGCACAGACACAATAAGAGCAGCTGAATAAAGTGCATTTTTTTTTAGTATGTGGGAAGGGAGGAAACAGAAAATAATTCAAGTTTACGAGACTAGGGGGAGGGGCTTTCCCAGCTGACCTCTCAGTACTTAGCAGAATGAGCTGATAAGATGACACTGGGAGAAGTGTCTAAAATCAGATTTATAGTAAGGGCAGGCAACTCAAAAGCCACCAAGTTTAAGAGCACAACAGCAGTAAGGCAGGTGGGTGGCAAAAATCAAATGCAGACAGAGATCAGAAATAGACAGAGAACAGCAAGTCAGACAAGCACTACAGCTAAAGATGCCCCCCAAATATTTCAAGTTAAATAAGGAATGCTAATTCTCAGAAACTTTTGTAGAATGCTTACAGGAAACAGACAGCAAATAATGTGTTCTCAAGTCTAGAAGAAAATGATCCAAGGGAAGAGCTGCTCAATTTACTAGAAACAGACATATTAAGATCAATGAAAGAAATAAATTACAAAAAGTAATTAAGACCAAAATGTTAGAAGTTTGATAAAACAGGTGAACATAGTAATCAGGATTATTAAGAGAAAGTCATGTGCTACAACAGAAATGTACACAATATATTAGTGTGCAGCTAAATTAATAACAGATAAAGTCTTACCACAAAAACAGAGCAATAAAATGCCACCATGGAATCAGTGAATAGAGAAAACTATAAAACAATTAATAGAAAAAGTACTACTGTTGGAATAATATAGAATAGGGAACAAATCATCAAAAATACTTAGATGTGGTAAAAGCAATGCACAGTATCAAAAACAGACCAGGATCTATCATGCTTTACTGCAAATAAAAAACTAAAAACAGCACAGGCAGAAAAAATTAAGATAGTCAGATAAATAAAAAGGAAAAGTACCAAATAAGCAACTCACTGATAACCCAAAAAGTTTTATACAGAACTGGGAAACAAAGCAGAAAGAATAGAAACACCACCAAAAAAGAAGAAATAGACACATTTCGGAGAAATATTTATGAAGACCCTGTGGCAAGTACAGTGTAAAATCTTACCATAACAACAGATATCCTTCTTTTCACTGTTTCAGTATTCTTTACTAAAGGGATCCCCTACCAGAGGTAGCTTAACATCAGTACAGTATACCAAAGCCTTAGGTTTTCAAGTAGCAGCTTCAAGGATGAAATTGGTATCCAAATCTTTGAAAAATACACTAGAGGAAGCCATGGTGTTTTGTTCTGAAGGAATATAAGCAGCCTGAAAAATCACCTGATACTGAGCAGCTAGATCTCAAACTTGAAGAGCTAGTCTGCACAGGGGGTATGACTTGTCCCCCCTTGCATGTTGATGTACTAAATCACTTTGGTATTGTCCATAAATGTTTTGAGAGGCCCTGGAAGAAAAAGGGTATGAAAGGCTTAAAGGGCCAGAAGAGCTCATCTTCTTGATGCTGATGTGGTCTGACCTCTGATGAATGGATCAGGGACCCTACAGCACCCCACAGCACCCCACCCCATGTCTGTGGCATCCAAAAAAATTCCTGAGAGGGGACTGAAGGTTGAATAGAAATTCCTGGATTGACAGACAGCTGATGATTCCACCACTGAAGCTCTAGTTTGAGGCACAGAATAAGAGGGACTAGAAAATCTAAAGGATGACAGTGTTCGAGTCATACAGACTTTATGAACCATGGTAGCTTTCTCATATGGAGTCTGGCTGGAGGAAGCATAGGAATGGTGGAAGCCATGAATCCCAGAGCCCAAAGAAACTGTGGCTGTAAATTAAGACCTGAGGAAGAAGGGAATAAAAAGACAACTAGAGCAAGGGCCCTGGGAGGTGGAATGGAAGCCAGCATAGGAATTGGCCTGCAGCCTGCAACTGAGAAAACCATGATCTTGAGGAGTCATCAGGAAGAGTGTCTGGAAATATATCCTAAACCCTAGGCTTTTTGCAAGAGGCAAATAGCACAGCGAAGGTGCTAAAGCAAGGTATCTGGGGAGGAAGCCTAAATGAGTAGATCATCCAGATAAGGAAAATTTGTATCCTCCCCATTCTGCAAAGGCAATTGGTGAAACCCCTTGGGACAGTAGAAAGGCCGAAGGGCAAAGCAGAGAACTGAAAAAGCAAGGAAGAAATAGAGAAACTCAAATGTTTCCTGAAATGGGGATGAACAGGAATGTGAAGATAAGCATCACTGAGATCCAGAGAGACCAGGAAAGCCTAAGGGAGAAGAAGAAACAGAGCCTGAATGGACAGTATTTGAAAAGAAGGTATAGTCATAAAAGTGTTAAGCTGGGAAAGGTCCAGAATGGGCCTCCAGGTGCCTTCTTTCCTGGGAACCAAAAACATCCTGGAATAAAATCCCTTCCCCTTCTGAGAAGCAGACACTGCTTGGAAGGTGCCTTGAGATAAAAGGCTCTGAAGTACATCTGGAAAAAAAGGCAGCTGTTTCTCAGGAAGATGGGGAATGTCCAAAAAGGAGGACAGGATTCCACATCATGAAGTATCCCTGAAGGATGATGGACAGAAAGTACTGTTCTTTCTTCTACAGCCATCACGGTTAAAAAAAAAAAAAACTTGATGCTGTCCACCAGGGCTACTGCTACTTCTATTGCATTTCTTAAAGGGGTACCCACAAAGGATATCCTGGAGGCAGCTACTTGGTCTTCTGTGCATACCTTTACCGAACATCACCACCTCTCCAAAGCAGGATTTGCTACTACCATTTTGCAGGGGATCCTCACCTCTCCTTAATTTTCCATCTTCCTTCCTTTGAGCTTTGGGAATCATCTCACAGGTTAGGACTGCAACAGTGAAATATAAAGAACATAGTACAGTTGGGTATACTTACCATAAATGTAGATATTTCAGTGTATTCACTGTTGCATATTCTTTCCCTCCCTCCTTCCCCAACTGTCTACAGGTAGGCTGAAACATTCCACTTCTCAGGTTAATCCTCTTTCTCCTGGATTACAGAGTCCCAGGGACACTCTAGGGGCTCCTACCTATATGGGGCAATAAAAGTACCAATGTCATGTTGCCAGCTGACTCCCTTTCTTCCCAAGTGTAGTGACATTGGTTAGGGTGACCGCTGGCTTAAAGAGAAATTAATCTATTCTCTGGTAGTTGGGCTAGCTAAGGGCTCCCATGGTGGGAAATTCCACAAGTTAGGACTGCAACAGTGAATACACTCAAACATCTACATTTATAGTAAGTATACACAAATACAGTGTGAGATGTACACACGAAGGCCTGAAGCTGAAAAACTCTTAGGTTCATAGGTGTTTACCAGGCTAACGACCACAAGGGCCTTTTTAAGCCTAGCCATGTATCCCAAATATCTGACAAGTTTTGATACCCTTTATAAGTGTAAGCAGGGGCCTGGGAAATTAACCATTTACAGGGATCCTGTGTCCACTAGAGACATAGGTGCCAAACCAGGGATGAATTTCCTCTTCCCCTTCCAATTGTCCAAGTTACACTTGAATTGGGTTAGGGAGGAGCTCTGCTTCACATCAATGAGGAGCCTGTTCCACAGACAGGGTAGTCTCTGGGATACACACCTCTCTCTCTCCAGCAGGTCCTATTTATATCACAGGCAAGGTTTAAATCTTTAGAATGGGTAATTCTGGTGCTGTTTGTTTTGTGGATATGCAAGAGGCCCATCAGTGTGTGACTGACAATGCCCTGCATGCCAGGTATAGATATCCACTCAAAAGCCTGTAGGAGACAGAATACAGGGATAGGGCCTTGAGGCAGTTTGCATAGGATGGTTTATTTATGCCCTGGAATCTTTTAGTGAGGAACCTCTGTGGACATTTCAGTTGTTGGATATGCCTGGTAAGGTACATACCAAAGGGGGCATTGTACTCAATGATAGGTCTGATGAATGCCATCTTCTGGCTGAGCTTATGGCCAGTAAGAGGGCATCTTTCAGGTCAAAACTTTTAACTCGGTGGAAGCAGCTGGTTCAAAGGGTGGAAGGCTAAGTTCTTCCAGAATAAAGTTGAGGTTCCAGGGTGGAACCAGGGGCTTTCTTGGAGGCCTAATGTGAATGACCCCTTTAGGAAACTTTTTTATGTGGGGGTTGAGAACGTAGGTAAGCTGTGTCACAAAAGGAAATACTGCCAGCCCAGCTATCTGGAATTTTATAAATAATTAAATGTAATTTGTGAATATTAATATGATTTATATAGAAATGTGACAGAAGGAGATACTGCTAGCACAGCTATCTGGAATTTTGTAAATAATCATATGTCATTTGTGAATATCAGCATGATTCATATGCTTGTCTTACAAATGTATTATAACTGTATGCTATGTGTATATTAAACTGCTGGTACAGAGGTGCGAACTGGGTTTGTGTAGTACTTGAACCTAGATGTGTGACCACAGTGTACCCTGCTGGACTAGAAGAGAAATGCATATAAACTATTGCACCTGTGTAAAAGTATATGTTTAACAGTGTGAACTAGAACATAGAGAGCTAATTTGCAAAACTTCAAGAAAATAGTTGAAATTAAATTGTTTTATGGTTGTCCTATAAAAGTTAGTTTTAATGCAGCAAGAAGACAGGATGTCCAGAACTGGGGTGCCTTCTGCATTGTTTTGTAAGTGTTTTATTGTTTTATGTCTTCCAGCAGTTGCAAAGATCTGAGCTATGTATTTTTCACAGTGAGATGCTAAAATGCTGGCAGTTTGTAGCAAAGGGGTTTTTCACCTGGGATAGTCAGATGACAAAAGTGATGTTATCCTGCAAGTATCCCAGCAGCAATATTTGAGATATTAATTTAAGAACTCAGAGAGAGAGAGAGAGGGAGGGAATTTTGTATTTTGTCTTTGACCTGGAAACCTCCACTCACCACTTCTGCCTGCTCATTGTTCTGTAGGTTTCTAGGTTATAGTAATTAAGTAATTCAGATAGGAATATAGTAAAGTATAGCTTAGATGTTTTCTTTATTGCATGCAATGTTGTTTTAACTATTTCCTGTGATTTTTAACTCTGATGTAACTGATTACTTACTGAGTATTGTCTTATTCTTTTATTAAATATATTTAAACCTATCTTTGTGGCTGATATTTGTGAGACATATTTAAGCTCTGACAGTACTTGCATATTTATTTGTTGACACTGTGAGCCACTCCCAATAGCCTTGTCTCTTGGTCAAACTGGATTAATAGTAACATTACACTAAGATTGGACATCCTTTGCTAAGGTCCTTAAAGTAGCTGATAAGGAGTTGGCTGGTGGCAGTGAAAGCTACCTTATAGTCTGGGCAGAAGGGGGCATAGCTAGTAAACCTGTGACAGCCTTTCACAGGTAAGTGTGTGTGTTGTTAGCTACTTGGGCTGGGACATGAAGCACTGGTTGGACAGAGAGGGTGCTGGAGGTCTTAGCTTAGCCACTCAGCTGAGATCTCAACTCTGTAGCTGTGCCACTGGGGAGTCTTACTGGGGATTTGGAGAAACCAGCCACAGACTGTGATCCCTGTGTGCTCTTAAGGGAATTTGCACTTTACTGTGTGTGTACTTGTCATCCTCCCAGTGTGTATGTCCCCCACTGTTGCCAGTGGTGAGGATTGAGGCTCCTTGATTACTGGGCCAGTGTTGGATCGTCATAAGCTGAAGTAGTTGAAGCATGAATTTTAATGGAAGAGTAAGACAGACCCTTGTCAAAAAATGCCTGCCAAGTAAGACCAAATGAAAGGGATTCTGGCTAGACAAGGATTTTGTGCTTTTTGTTTGCACCAAATGAAGAATCTTTTCTATTTGGCAGAGTAAGACTTCCTTGTGCTAGGTTTCCTGACTTCTTTTAGAATGTCCAGTACCTGCTTGTCAAGGTGAGGTTCATTCCAAGAAGTCAAGGTATCATCCGTGCTAACAATTTGAGCGTTCTCAAGTTGGGGTGAATAATCTCCTTGTCCTGTGTTAATAGGTCCAATCTTAGTGGCAGCTGCCATGGCTTCCTGCTGGTTAGGTTGAGTAATAGGGAGTACTAGTGCTGCCTGGATTAGCCTGGGGCTTTTAGTATTACTCTTGGCCCTTCTTCCCTTATCTTAAGTAATACCCTGTGAAGGAGTGGCATTGGAGGGAAGGCATAGAGAAAAAGGTCTGTACATATGAAAGAGAAGGCATCTGTCCTCCAGGCTAACTTCAGCTTGTCCCTGGAGCAAAACTTTTTCAACTCAGCATTTCCTTTGATGGCAAAAATTTCTATCCATGGCACATCACACACTTTAGCTATGCTGAGAAAAACTTCTCAGTGCAGTTGCCACTTGTGGGGATTTGAAAGGCTTCTGCTGAGGTGATCTGCTAGTTGGGTATGTATGCCCGGTAGATATTGTTTTGTGCTGTTTGGGGTTAATGTCATCCAGGAAGGGTAAATGGCAGTGTGGGAGACTGATTCCCCATAAAGACCGCCACGATAAGTGTCTTTTTGCCTAGGTGCTGACCACATGTCTTGTTCAATTTGTCAGGTGTTTGTCTCTAAAACTCTTTGTAATAGGCTTTCTTCCCTTTCCTTGTATCATCAGAACCAGTGTCTTATGGTTCTTGCTGCAGATACTATGGACGGAACTTCTTGTCCCGAGGGTCAGCAGTCAGGAAAGAAGAAGGTGCATAAGGTAAGACTGGAATCTTCTGCTGTCCAGTCTCTGCTGGGAGTTTCTCCTGAGGTTATTATGAACCCAGTGGCTGGCCTAGTTTTGTCACATTCTTCTACAGTGTCTGGGTTGGTGGCCGGTGAGGATCTGGTGGGCAGCACGTCTGACAAGGCTTTACAGGTGTCCATTTTGGGCATTCAGAAGGAACCATGGTTGACTGTTTCTGAGGGGTCTAGAGGGGTTCCGCAATTTCTCTTTAGGGAAGAGGTTCCTACTGCATTTGTGGAATGCTGTCCTGAGTCTGGGCCTTCTCAGGTTTCTAGGACAGATGTCCCCTTAAAAAAAGAAACAGAAAACTAATCATGTTTCTTCTGCTCCTAGGGAGCCACAAAGTGAGTAGCAGGCATTTACTCAGGGGTTATTTAATGCTTTACTGTCACTGAGGCCTCCTCAAGGGGTTTCAGTTCCTGCTCCTCCTTGGTCCTCTTCTTCCCCTAAAAGGCCCAGAGAATTGCAGTCTTCTGAGGTGGATTAAGATGATGACTCCCTTGCTTATTCTACCCAGATTCCTACTCCTTTAGATTACAGGTCTGAAGAGGAGGATTCTCTTACTCTAGATAATCCTTCTGAGGAAATTTCCTTTGGGGAAAAAAATCTCTAGGATGATGGATTTTTTTTTAAGTATGATAGTGCCCTTGTTTTGGATAGCCATAAGAGGTACTATGAGTTACTGCAGATGGAATCTCCTAAACCTGCGGTCATTCCTCCTGTCGTGCCTGTTTTATTGGATGTTTTTTCCAATGTCTCTAAAGCGCCGTATTCTCTGAGCCTGCTCCCAAGACGTCTGATAGGTTTTATAGGGTGCCTGAGGATTGTTCCTTTTTGTTTAAACATCCTGGTGCTGAACCCTCTGTGGTGTCTATAGCCTCTGATAAGCCATCTCAATTGCTTCCTTTGTCCAACTTATTGCCTTCTGACAAGGACAGCAGAACCATGGGTAGGTTGGGTAAGAAAGTTTATACTTTGGCTACCCTAGCTTTTAGGGGTATTAATTATCAGACCTATATGCCTAGGTATGTCTCGGCTCTTCTTTCTCAGGCTTGTCAGATTCTTTCTGATCTTCCAGACTCTGACAGTAAATCTTCTGCTCTTTCCTTGCTTGGGACTTCCTCTCAGGTAGTTTGTTATTCTATCAAATGTAGTTATGATGCAGCAGATTCCTCTTCTAGAGCTGCTGCTTCTAGTTCAGTTCTGAGGAGATATTCATGGCTTTGGCTTCAACTTTTGACCGATGATATTAAGGCTAAGTTGATGGATGCCCCTCTGGATAATACTCTTTTGTTTGGTGAAGCAGCTGCTGGTTTATGTCTCTTCAGGACAAGGGGAAGACTTTACAGAAGCTACGCATGTCTTTGTTTCTCTTGTGTCTAAATTTCAGTGAAACTACCCTTCTAAGCCAGCCTTTGTTAGTAAGCAATCTCGCCCTCCTTCTAAAGGTAAAAAGGGTAGTAAACAAACCCCTCCTTCTAAGGCCACACAGACTGCAGTGATTCTTAAACCTTCCCTTCCTGACAAACCAGGTGCTGACTATCCACCCATTCCCAGCTACATTCCTCTTTCTCTTCACCCTTCTCTTTCTGTTTGGCTCAGAATCACCCAGGATTCTTGGGTTCTGTCAATCATTCGGCAAGGGTACTTCATGGTCTGGATTTCCTACCCTTCTGAAATTCCTCAGCTTCCTCAGGAACAGTTTCCTTTTTTCCCACAGGTTCTTCGGGACCTCTTGTATCAGGTTACTATTCAAGACGTGCCTGTATCCCAAAGGGGTTAACGGGATTTATTCAATAATGTTTCTAGTGCCCAGAGAAGAAGGTGCTTGGAGACCTATTCTAGACCTCTCACATCTAAAGACCTTTCTGAAGTGTCTTCCTTTTGGATGTTGTCCCTTCAGTCCCTTTCTCCTCTCTTGCTCCCTCAGGCCTTTCTGGTGTCTCTGGACCTCAAGGATGCTTATCTCCATATTTTGATTAATCCTCTTTTCAGGAGATCTTTGCATTTCTCTTTTGCTTCCTGGCATTTTCAGTTCTGTGCTTTGCCTTTTGGGCTTTCAACTGCCCCAAGGGTATTCATCAAAGGCCTTCTGCAGGCTTCAAGGGATCCAAATCTTTCCTTATTTGGACAACCTGATGATTCAGGCATCTTCTCCAGAGGTCCTTTTGCAAAATCTTCATTTTACCATCTTCTTCTTTAGTGCCTGGAGTTCACAATACACTTTAAAAGTCTTCCCTGACTCTTTCTCAGGATCATGTCTTTCTGGGTTGCAGGATTCAAACGGTGCCAGTGCTGGCATCTCTGCCGCCTCCAAAGGGATTAACTATCATTTCTTTCTTTCAAATGCTTCTTCCCATGGCCTCCATTACTACAGCCAGGGAGTTTCTGACAGCTCTGGGGTTCATGGCTTCCACCATTCTGATGCACTGTCTGGCCAAACTCTACATGAGGAAGTTCCAGTGGTTTCTGAAGTCGGTGTGGTTTTAGCATGTGCATCCGCTAGACATTCCTGTTCCTCTTCTCCCGTGTCTCAAGAAAGAACTTCTGTGGTGAGGTGAATTCAGCAGTTGTCTTTGAATCCAGGGCTCCCTTTTCAGCCTCCTCTTCCCTCTCAGGATCTGTTCACAGATGCTTCAGACGTGGGATGCAGAGCAACATTTTTCAAGGAATATGGTCATCTCAACAGAAGGAGCACATCAAAGAGATGAGGACTCTTATGCTGGTGCTTCAGGCCTTTCATCCTCTCTTCTCTCCAGTGCCTCTCAAGGTATTCACAGAAAATGCCACAGTTATGTGGTATATCAACAAATGGGGTGGTATGAGATCTTACCGTCTTTGCTGGCTGGTACGTCTGGTATGGGATATGACTATCCAATATCAAGTGACTATTCAGGCAGTTTACATTCTTTCAGATCAGAACATTGTGGCAGACAATCTGAGCAGGTCCTTCTTTCAATCCCATGAATAGATGCTTCATAGGGATGTATTTTTGGACATTGTTCACTAGTGGAGTATTCCTTGAATAGACCTCTTTGCCTCCCCTTAAACAGACAACTTATTTCGTTTTGTGACAGAGTCCCAGGTCCTCTGTTATGGAAGGTGGTCACCCTCTCATTTTCTTCAAAGGGAACACTTTTTTTAATGCATTCCTTCCCCTTCCTCTCATTCCGAGAGTCCTGTTCAAGATTCAACAGGATGCTTCCAAAATCACGCTGGTGAGTCCCTTTTGGCCATGACAGTACAGGTTCCCTCTACTTCTGCATCTAGCCAAGGGCAATTATCACAAGTTACCTCACAGGGTGGATCTCCTCACATAAGTCAAGGGATCTCTCGTCCATCTCAACCTGCCCACACTTCAGCTGACACTGTGGGTGATAGGGTTTTGATCCCTCATAGACACCTTTTTTCTGAGAACGTGCATGTCCTGAAGGGCACCAGAAAACCTACTACTAGAAAATCCTACTTGTCTAAATGGAAGAGTGTTTCTATTTGGTGTCTTTCTTGTGACCTGGACCCACTTTCTGTGGATGCTCCTTTGGTGTTCTCTTATTTGTGTGGGTTGTTCAATGCTGGTTTGGCCTATTTTTCTGTTAAGGCCCACTTATCAGATCTTTCTGCTCATCTGCCATTAACCCCCATTAGCTTCTAGATTTGAAGCTAACAATTTCTTAAAGGTGTCCTTAATATTAGACCTCCCAGTAAGCCTGTTCCTCCTCCTTGGTATCTTAATTTCATTCTGGAAAAATTGACTCAGGCTCTGCTGTTTCAGCTTTCTTGCAACATTGTTCTTGGAAGACAGTTCTTTTGTTAGCACTTACTTCTGCCAGACAGGTGTATGAGTTATAAGCCTTTATGGCTTGTCCACCTTTTTTATTTCATGAGGACAGGGTGTCCTTGCATACTAACCCTTCTTTTCATGCCCAAGGTGGCTAATGAGTTGTCACTTAATCAGTCTATTAATTTGCCTACTTTTTCCCCCTCTCTGCAATCTGACAGTGAGAGGGTGGTGCATACCTTAGATGTGCATACACAGCTCAGATTTTATTTGGATAAAACTGAAGCTATCAGAAAATCTGACAAGTTGTTTCTTTTCATCCTAGGTCTTTAGGTTTGGCTATTTCCAAGCTAACTATTTCACTTGGATTTCAAAGGCTATTTCCTTTTGTTACACTTTCCATGCCCAGAGCTTTCCTTCTTCTGTAAAGGCTCATTCCACTAGAGCTGTGGCTTCTTCTGGTGCTTTTTTCAAAGGTTAGATGCTAATTCTATTCTTGAAGCTGCTACCTGGACTTCTATGCATACCTTTACCAAACATTAACAGTTGGATGGTATCTCTAGAGCTAGAGCTGGTTTTGCTGCTCCCATTCTTCATGGCTTCTTGGAGGGCTCTGCTGCTTTCTCCTCCCAAGTTTCTTCTTGAGCTTTGGTACTCTCCTATTTGCAAGAAATAATGCAGTGGTGAATGTAAGGACATAGTACAGTTGTGTAAAATCTTACCATAATGGTAGATATCCTTGCCTTCACTGTTGCAGTATTCACTCCCTCCATCTCCCTGGTCTTTCTTCTTTCCTGGATGTGCAGGTTCTCCTTAGTTTTCCTTGGCCTGCTGTTCCTACTAGGGCAATCAGTTCTGAGGATGGTATGCCTGTATGCCATACCCTATGCAAGGAGTGTGCAGGTGATGTTCAGTACACCTTAAAGCAATGGTAGACTTTGGTAAACTGGCAGGATAGTGGGCTTCGCAGCAGGGAATCCCATTTGTAAGGAATACTGCAGAGGTGAAGGCAAGGACACCTAGTGTTATGGTAAGATTTTACATAACTGTACTTTCTTGAGGTACTGCTGAAGTTTCTGCATGTGAAGTCTAGCCAGGAGAATCATTAGGATGCAAGAGGACATGTAACCCAGGGCCCTGAGGTACTTCCTGGCTGTGAGGTAGTCCCAGACCATGATCTTTTTGAAGTACTGAGTCAGAAAGGAAACTTTGTCCAGAGATAAGAAAAGCCTCTGGAGGACTGAGTCCAATAGGGCCCCCTAGGAAAACAATCCTTTTTTGTGGGGTCTGAGATTTCCGTGCATTGGTGGAGGACTCCACAGAGGTCAAAAGGTTTTGTGTGAAAATTAAGTCCAGTTTGAGTTTTTCTAGGTTTGTTGCCTGGATGACACAATCGTCCAAGTAGGGATAAATCTGGATTCCATTTGTTCTGTAGTAGGCTATCAGTGGAGCTAGACATTTCATGAAGACCCTGGGAGCAGCAGACAAGTTAAAGGGCAGCACACAGAACTGATGATGTCTGGTCCCTCCTGTGAAGTATAAGAAGCTTCTGTGCAATTCCTCTATGGGGACATGCAGGTATGCATCTTTTATGTCTGCAGTAATCATGAAAGCATTGGGGAAGATCACGGGAAGAATTTTCTTGAATGGTTAGCATCTTGAATTTTGGAACTTGCAGGAAACGACTTAGTCTGGACAGGTCCGACATTGGCCACTATGTATATTCCTTCCTGGTCACCAGGAATAGTCTGGAATAAAATTCTTGTACTGGATCTACAGAGCCCTGAGTGCACAGTAACTATCTGGGTTAATGCCTCAGATTTCTGGTTTGGTGGAGTGCCTGGAAAGCCTGAGAGAACTAAGGGTTGCTTGAATTTGAGCTTGTAACCTTTTGAGATGATGTTTAATAACTCACTGGTCCATAGTAATGACAGTCCTGTTTCTGTGGAATAGTGATAGTCTCCCCCCTTAGCCTGGGTAGGAATGGAGAAGGGGAAGAGAGTACCATGGCTGTTGGGGTCCTGGTGGCATGAACCCCCAGGTCTAATTGGTTCTGAATGTCACTGTTTGGGCTGCTGATGTTGTCTTTGGCTCCTTTCCCTATGGAGCTGTCTTTGCCTAGCCTTAGACTGGAAAGGAAAGGACCAGTGCTTGCTAGAGTAGTTTCTGCTGAAAAGAGGAGGCTGGATTTGAAGAACATCCTTAACCATCTGCATGTACTATTTCTTATCTTCCATTTTCTTGATGACAGGTTCAGCCTTAGGGCCAAAGAGAAAGTCTTTGTCGAAGGAGGGATCCAGGAGGCTGAATTTGACATGTCTAGGAGGGTCTGCTCTCTCAACCAGGCATATCTTTTGATGACAGACACAGTAGTTGCAACGCTACTGGAAGCTTCCATACCACCACAGTGAAGGGAGTGTTTAGCTACCTGCGAGTAGAAATGACAATGGCCCAGTAGGGCTTTGTTCTCTATGCCCATCAATTTCTACTTCATATGGACCAGAACAGCTTACCTGTACTTGACCATATGAAACTGGCAGTTCAAGGCCCTCATGATGAGGATAGTGGATGTGTAAACTTTTTTGCAAAATCTAAAACCCTACTTTCCTTGTCAGTAGGCAAGGGGTTTGTGGAGGAGATAGCTTTTGATAACTTACGGCTTGGGGTCATCACCTCAAAGTCTGCCACAGGGTTCTTAAAGAGATGTCTGTAAGAATCCAGAATCCTATAAAACCTGTCATGTTTCATACAGGCAGGGAGTCTGGATTCACAGAGGAGTCCTGGAAAACATCTTCTACAACTCTAAGTCTGGAGATATGGCAACAGGTTTGTATTCAGGGAGGTTAAGAAATGTCCTAATTCTTTTCTTTGACTAAGGGTAGTACTGAACTTCCCACTGGAAGAGCACCCTCAATGTATGCAAGGTTTCCCCAAAATTAAATATCCTCAGGACAGGAAGCAGATGTAAGGTTGTCCTCAGAGTCAGAAACCCCAGAGGAGGCCAAGGAAATATCCTCCTCAAGGGTGGAATCCTCCTGGTCAAAGGACTCAGAAAATTATTCTGGAGGGGTGCCTCTTTTCTTTTTACCTCAGGAGTACTCAAGGAGATGATGTCTGGCTCTAATCAGAGAGATCAGATCCCCAGCAAACCTCACAAGATCCTGATGATATGTTTGGGAGTGGGAGCCAGTAGGCATAGGCTGAGGTTGGGAGGGTGCTGCTTTTTGGTAAATGGCCCTTGCTTTGGTCTGAAGCAGACTCTTATGAAGAGCTGAAGCAATGTTCTGGTAACATGAGCATCCATTGGCAGTCTTTGTGCAGTTGTCGGAAGGCAGGGCCTGCAAAGTGGTCCCAGACCAACCGACGAACTGAGTCCTTCAACTTGTATGTTCAGGGACCCAAAGGTACATCAAGACTCTGAACAGGTCTCAAGCAGCTTGTACCACCACCTTGGTTGCAGAAGGGAGCTGTGAAATCGCCTCACCTTCTTCAGCAATAACAAGCCTAGGACTGTCTGATAGCAAGCGGATGATGTTTGAGGCCGTAAATCTAGGGCATTTTTTTCTCTCTTCCACCTAGGAAGGTCAGTCTCAGTCCAACTGGTGGATGCTATAGGACGAGAGAGGCCTGATGACTCACTAAGATGTCTCGCCTAAACCTTAGTCTTATGACTAATGGTTCTACTATCAAAACATGCACAAAAATGACAGTTGGGGACATCATGATCTGGCCCCAAGCAAGTCACACAAAAAGAGAGAAAGTCCTGGTGCTGTATCTGTTTGCCACAGCGGGGACAGTTATTCAGTTTCTCTGACATTAGTCAAATGATTCATAAAAGGTTCCGCACTGGAGTACTTAGCTTTCTGCAGTCTTCTATCTCTGGTGTGGACCGACCGATGCACTGATTGGCACTGTGCTTCGGGCTCCTTTGGCAAGAAAGAACTGAGTTCATGGCGCTGGTCGACTCCCTTTACACCCTAGAGTAGTAATGTCAGTTAGGGTGTCTACCAGCTTCAGGAGGAGGTTCATAGTTATAGTTCATAGTTAGGTACTAGACTATTGGCCCAAGGGCCTACGTAAGCCTAGCCAACAAGGTTCCCTGGCTTACGCCACCCAAGAAAGTTATTTTCCTGTGCCACTGTCAAGCAGAGACACAGAAGTGATCCCCGGGGTGTATTTCCTATTTCCTATCCACTCATAAAGATTTTTCTTGAAGAACTTTGCTTGACATAGATGGGTAGCCTGTTCCAGAGTATGGGAAGTCTCTTGGACAGGAATCTATCCCTCCAGCATGTCCTTTTTATTGTGGTGACAAGGTTTAGGTCCCTAGAGTGTGTAGCTCAGAGGGAATGGGATTTCTTTAGGTGTAGCATGTCCAACAGCTCTGGGTTTGACATAGCTTTATATGTTATGCAGAGATCACCTCGGAGTAGTCAATTGGAGTAAAGCTGGAGTTTTTTGAGGTGGTCAGTGTAGGGCATTTGTTTGAGGCCAGTAATCCTCTTTGTGAGGTACTTCTGTGGCCTTTCCAGCTGCTGCAGATGTCTTGTGAGGTACATTCCAAAAAGGGCATTGTACTCTATAATGGGTCTAATGAGTGTTGAGTAGAGGGGAACAATGACCTCTTTTTTCCTGGATGAGAACCCTTTTATGATGAGGTGTGACACGTAGAAGGACTTCCTGACTACTGTGGTGATGTGACTATCAAAGGAGAGACTACTGTCCACCTGGGTTCCAAGGTCTCATCACGCATTCAGTGTTAAGTAGATTGCTGCCTATGTGGTAGTTCATGGGTACAGAGTTTTTACCAAAGGGGATGACACTGCACTTTTTGGCATTGAGCTTGAGGCCATGGCTCTGACACCAGGCATCTGTCTCAGCGAGGCCCTTCTGTAGGATGTCCACATGATTTGGGGACTTGTCTATGGCTCCTAGTTTGCAGTCATCTGTGAACTTTGTTAGCCAGAGGCCTTCTGTGTTAGCCTGTACTTCAGAGAAGTAGATACCAAACAGGAGAGGTCCCAGGACAGAACCCTGTGGTACTCCACTTGTCAATGCTTTGAGGTCAGATTTGGAGTCTGCAACTTTTACAGTGTGGGTTCTGTCAGTGAGCCAGTTGGCAACCCATCTTGTGACATAGGGATTTATACCTAGTTTAGTGAGTTTACCTATAATTCCAGAATGGGAAATGGTGTCATAAGCCTTGGCGAGGTCAAGATAGGCTGTGTGAACTACCTTACCTCATCTACGGCTTTGGTGACTGCCTCAAAGAAGTCGATCAGGTTCAGCAGGCATGATCTGCCTTTCACAAACCCGAACTGGGTGGGATCCAGAGTTTGGAGGTTACCAATATCTTAGTTTATGGGTTCCATGATGATACATTCCATGGCCTTGCAGACCAGGCTCATCAGGCTAATAGGTCAATAGTTCTCAGGATCAGTAGTGGCTCCCCCTTTGTGGAGTGGGATAACTGTTGCTGTGCGCCATTCAGTGGGCACAAAGCCTGATGCAAGGCTATTATTGAACATGGTGCTTAAGTGGGGAGGCAGTTCGTTCTGAAGTTCGTGTAAAATGCAGCCTGGGATGTTGTCCGGTCCTATGGATGCTGTGTTTTTGGCTTTAGAGAGTGCAGCATTTACCTGCATAGTTGTGATTACAGGGACTCTACATTCTTCCTGTACATATATGGGCCCTTTAGGGGGTGAGGGGGGGTGTAAAGTTAGCACTGAACCTATCTGCCAGGATGTTGGCAATACCAGTTGGTTCTGTAATTCTTGCCTTTCTGCTGTAACTCAGAGCAGATCTGGGTGTTGCCGTCGAGATTCTTGACAGCTATAGAATGCTTTGTGGTTGTCCTTGGAATTAGTGGCGATTTTGTTTTTGTAGCTAGCTTTGGAGGATCTCAGAAGGGATCTCAGCTTCTTACTGAGGCTGACCAGGGAGCTCCTCCACTCATGGGATTTTACTCTCTTTTGTAACAGTTTCTTCCTTCTGTTGTACAGTTTGTTCATGGCAGGGGACCACCAGATTGGCTTCCTTTTTTTGGAGGATAGCGTCTTGGTTCTGTTTGGGATAGCATGATACATGCACTCGTGTAAGTGCTTATAGAGTGCATTTGTGTAGGATTCAGCAGTTGTAACTGTATTGTCCATCTGCATGGGTTTTATGAAGTTCACCACTTCTGTCTTAAGAATCATGAAGTTGGCTTTGGAGAAATTTTTTACTGTGGTTTCCTTAATGGGGGGTGGGGAATCTACTTTATGGTAGCTGGGCTTGCCAAGGGCTTCCACTGCAGGAAATCCCACAATTTAGGACTGCAACAGTGAAGCAAAAAAAATCCCAAGAATCCAATTGATCTTTACCCAGCTGGGAAGAGACAAAGAGAGATGAAGAGACAAAATAACCTGACTTAGGATGGAAGGAAGCAGATATACAGAACCTGGCTTGTCTTGAAAAGGAGTCTTCTGAGTAGTAGGAGTTTGAGTACTTAGCAGAAGGAGCTCATCTAGAACCCTTTTTACCTTTGGGAGGAGGGTGAGACTTGTCTACACACAAAGACAGGCTTAGAAGAATAATTCTTCTGAAATTTAGCAATGGGGAAACAAAAATATGCGTCAATTCCTGCAAGGCCTTGCCCTTTTTTTGCAGGGACTTAAAAATCTCAGCAGCTAAGAACGAAAAAGATTTTTATTATCAAGGGAAGCATCCATCAATTTGGCCTTAGTATCATCAGGCAAAGGCTGGAGGCGAAGACAAGTAAAGCCTCAACATAGAACCAAAGACAAAAGCTCTAGAAGCATCACCTGCATCACAACTACATTTAAAAGAACAGTGAGCCACTTGAGAAGAGGAGCCCTACACAAAAAGGGCCAAGACCTTCCCCTCAGAATCAGGAAGGTCAGAGATAATTTGGTAGGCCAGAGAAAGAAGGGCTAAAACATACCTGGTCATATGGGTCTGATAATTAATAGCCAGTAAGGCCAAGGTTGCAGCACTATACACCTTTTTGCCTAGCCATTCCATGACCTTACTGTCCCTGTCAGAAGGAAGCAATTTAGAAGGCAAGAGCTTGGAAGGTTTGTCAGAAGAGACAGACAACAGAAAGGTCAGCAGAAGGATATTTGTAGAGAAACTTATCAGACACTTTAACACAGTCCCATTTAAAGAATTCCATCATACAAGAGATTGTATCTCCAAAACAAAGTTCTTCAAAGGGAGAATTCTGGACTAATGCATCCTCCACCTCAGACCCATAGTCCAATGGATGAGGAATCTCAGAGGAGTAAGTCATGGACTCTTCCTCAGAGTCCACGTACTCATCAGAAGAGTCCTGTTCCCTAGTCTTCTTAAGGAGTACAGGACCAATGTATGTGCGTGTGCGGGGGGGCAGAAACAGAAACTCCCTAGGGAGGCTTCAAGGCCATGACTGCATTAAACAACCCCTGTGTAAAATCCTGCCATTCACGCTGAAGATCTTTGAAAGCAGGGGATATAGGTTTAGTTTTCTGCTTCTTCTTTAAAGGTAAGTTGGCTCCAAAGACTTTGCTGACACACAAACATAATGAGAATCTCCTCCCGAACAAGAATTTGAGGAATGCCCCTCTGTCCTTCAGATATGATTAGCCGAGGTTCCACTTCAACTTCCACAATGGTTGTCAGCAGAGCCTTCGAGGACACAAGAGAAGCCAGATCCATGCTGGCCTCCAATGTGGTCATGGCAGAGGAATTTGATGGAACCATTTAATCCTCAGAGCTTACACCAGCCTCAAGACAGAGGTGGTACAGCAGTTGAATACAAACTTTTTTGGTCTTCTTGGTAGACAACTGACTCTTGGGATGTTTCTGCCATCACACCCTGAACCAACTTAAGATACTGGTTTTCCAATTAGATAAACAAGGAGGAGAGACTATGAAGGGTCTTGAGGACAAATGCTTGACAGAGCATGAAGTATGGTCATGAGAAGCATCCAAGCAAAAAAAACACTGCTTCTGATGGTCTGACATTTCCCTTTCCGGATGACATGTAAACTCGCAATCTAATAGAAAAAAAAGATAAAAAGTAAACCCCAATGGGGCACTTGTACGAAAATGGCTTGTTAACCAGCAGAAATGAAGGAGCATTCAGACCAATGATTGAAGATGTTATTTGAACTGGCAGCAAAGACGTTCTGAGGTATGTACGTCACCTTTATGCCCTACACCGTGTGGAGCATGTGTGTGACATACGATCTACTTGAAAACCTAAGGGTTTGGTATACTGGCTGGACATCGGACTACTCTTGGCAGGGGATCCCTTTAATTGAGAAAACTGCAGCAGTGAAATGGAAGGATATCATAATGATGCTGAATGGATAGAACAATTAAAAGAAAAGTACAGTTTTGTACCTACCATAAATGTAGATGTTCGAAGATCCACATTGCTGCAGTCATAACCTGTGGGTAGTCCGCTGTCCTCGGTCGGCCCGAATACCAAAGTATTAGGCTGGCGTCGGTCATGGCGCTCAGATCTGACGTCAGTGCGTCATGGTATTAAAGCGCATGACCGACGTCATATCCTCAGTCTTTTCTTGCCCCAGATGTCAGAAGGCCCTAAAAAGAAAGGCCACAGCCTAAAATAGAAAAAACCTCCAAAACCCATGTACAAACAACATCTATAACCCAAACCATACAACCACTCCAAACCACAGAGGGGAAGGAGGGAGGGTAAATTGGACTGCAGCAATGTGGATCTTCGAACATCTACATTTATGGTAGGTACAAAACTGTACTATGTTCTTCATCTCACATTGCTGCAGTCATAACCTGTGGGTAGAATCCCAAAGCAAAGGTAAAGGGAGGTTGGCAAAATCATAAAGCATTGGGAGCTGCTAATATGCCCTGTAAGACTGCAGTGGCAAATCCAGCCCTAGATTTGGAATAAAGAGGGAGATGGTAATGTTTAGAAAAAGTGTGCACTGAACTCCAAGTAGCTGCTTCCAAATTATCTTTAGTAGCTACACCCCTTAAAAAAGCAGTAGAAGTGGCAGTAGCCCTAGTGGAATGAGGTCTGATTCCAGCCAGAATCTCCTCACCATGATGAGAATAACAAAAGGCAATACAATGGCCAATCCACTTAGAAATAGTTTGTTTTGAAACAGGTTTCCCCTGAGAGCCCAAAGCAAAAGAGACAAATAACTGTTGAGATTGGCTGAACCTTTTAGTCCTGCTCAAATAATAACGCAACTGCCTGTGAATATCCAAAGTGTGCAAAATTTTCTCCCCTTTATTTTGGGGATCAGCATAAAAAGTAGGCAAATGAATAGATTGGTTCAAGGCCACATTTGAAACCACTTTAGGCATAAAAGTAGGGTTAGTACGCAGAGATACCCTATCCTTATGAAAAATCAGGAAGGGTTCAACTGCCATTAGAGCCTGTAATTCAGATACCCTTCTAGCAGACGTAATGGCCAACAAAAAAGCAGTCTTCCAAGACAAAAACTTTAACTCAGACGTAGCTGCAGGTTCAAAAGGAGGTAAAGTAAGTTTTTCCAACACAAAATTGAGATCCCAGGAAGGAGTAGGAGCTCTACTCGGGGGTCATATGTTCTTTGCCCCTCTAAGGAATTGCTTAAACAAAGGATGAGAGAATAAAGGTGGGTCACAGCCATAGTGAGCAGAAATGGCTGCAGCATGAACTTTTACAGAGGAGAAGGACAAACCCTTGTCTAATAATTCTGTAAGATATTGAAGAGAAACACTCAAATCAGGCCTGGAAACATCAAAGCTCTTTGCTTTGCTCCAAATAAAAAATCTCCTCCATTTATCAGCATAAACTTTCCTTGTACTAGGCCTTCTGGCCTCCAAAATAACATTCAAAACTTGTTGAGGAAGCTGCGACCCTCCAGGTTCTAGAACAGAATATGCCATGCTGTTAGATGCAGGGACTGAATCCTGACATTGAGGAAATGATTGCCCTCCTGAGACAAAAGGTGTGGAATTGAAGGCAAAGGCCAAGGAGGCTCCCGTACTAAACTCCTCAGCAGAGGGTACCAGTGCTGTCGAGGCCAATCTGGAGCTATTAGAATCATGGAGGGCTTGTCTTGTCTGACCTTCAAGAGCACCTTGGGAAGGAGAGGCAGAGGAGGAAAGGCATAGACGTGAAGATTGTTCCAACTGAATGATAGAGCATCCACTTTCCAAGCTGTTGGATGAAACATCTTTGTGCAAAACTTTGGCAACTGGAAATTTAGTGGAGAAGCGAACAGATCTATGTCTGGAGTCCCCCAAATCACTGTCAACTGTCGAAATACATGAGGATCCAACTTCCACTCGTGGGGATCCACCATCTGTCTGCTCAAAACATCTGCTAAGGAGTTCTGTGCTCCTGGCAGAAACCTTGCCTGAAGAGTGAGGTGCAAACTGAGAGCAGTCTCCCACAAAATCATAGCTTGCCTGCAAAGAGGGTACGAATGGGTTCCCCCTTGCTTGTTGATGTACCACATGACAGTTGTGTTGTCTGTTTGAATCAACACTTGTCCTGGGTGAAGTAAATCCCTGAAAGCCATCAATGCAAATTGGACTGCTAACATCTCCTTCAAGTTGATATGTAAATGTTGAAGTCTGGCAGGCCACGTGTCTTGAACCCATTTTCCATTGAGGTGTGCTCCCCAAGCCTTGTCCGAGGCATCTGTCGTTAAGATCTGACTCGCCTCTGGTCGGGTCACAGAGAGTCCCTTGTTTAGGTGACATTCCTGAGCCCACCACAAAAATTCCTTTTGAATGCTAGGTATTATTTGAATGACAGTGTCCAGATCGTGGCAGTGTTGTGTCCACACATTTTTGAGATACCATTGTAGCTTCCTCATATGCAGTTTGGCATTGGGAAGCACCAGAATACAAGATGCCATGAACCCCAAGGCTTGAAGGACTGTCCTTGCAGTCAGCCTGGACCGTAGAGACAATTGTTGGAAGTAAAGTGTAAGGTTCCTTTGCTTGTCCAGGGTCAAAAAAGCCATCTGGGAAGCTGTATTCAGTCTCACACCCAGAAAGCACATTTCCTGAGAGGGTACTAGATTGGACTTTGTTTCGTTCACAGAATACCCTAGGCACCTTAACACTGCCATAACATACTGTAGATGGTGAAGAAGCTTGTTTTTGTCTTGAGCAAGAATCAGGCAATCGTCCAAATAAGGATAAATTTGTATTCCTCTTAACCTTAAGAAGGCTATCACCGGAGCCAGAACCTTTGTGAACACCCTGGGCACAGTAGATAAGCCAAAGGGCAATGCAGAGAATTGATAATGTGAAGTCCCAGCCCGAAAACGCAGGAATCTCCTGCAACTGGGCCTGATAGGAACATGAAGATAAGCCTCTTTGAGATCCAGAGTTACCATCCAGTGATCTTTGCCCAACAGAGGCAGAAGTTGTTGCAACGTCAACATTTTGAATTTTGGAATGTCCAGGTATGTGTTGAGGATAGATAAATCCAAAATTGGCCTCCAAGTGTTTCCTTTCTTTGGTACAAGAAAAAGGCGAGAATAAAATCCTAGGCCCACTTCTGACAGAGGGACCTGCTGTATAGCCCCCATATGAAGAAGTAAAGAAATCTGTTTGTGAGCATCTACCCTTTGCTGAGGAGGAACGTCTGGCATGCCCTTGAAAGGGGGCAATGTGTGGAAATAAAACTTGTAGCCTCGGTCTATAATGTCCAACACCCATTTGTCCTGGGTGACTAAAAGCCAGTTTTGCTTGAAGAGTGCCAACTTTCCTCCCAAAGGAGCTGCCAGACAGGCGGGATCTGGCAGCTGAAGATGCAGGTCATTGGGCCTGTTTATGAAAGGACTGGCCCCTGCCCTCACCTGTAGATTGTGCAGGGGAACTCCACGTTCTAGGCCTGAAAGAACCCTGAGCTCTGCCCCTACCACGCCTAGATCTGCCCCTAGACTGTGAATCAGAAGAAGGATAAGCCCATCCCTTAGTAGGCCAATTCCTGCTAAACTTAGGGGGCTGCACCTGCAAAAAATCTTTAACAGTCTGCATAGACTTAGCCTTGTCCTCCATTTTCTTTAAGACAGACTCCACAGGAGAACCAAACAAAACTTCAGACTGTAAAGGAGCATCCAAAATTCTAGCTTTAACATGCTCTGACAAATTCTGATCCTTAAGCCAGGCGTGCCTGCGAATAACTGATCCAGTGGCAGCCACCCTGGAAGAAGCCTGTAAAGCATCGAAACCACACTGCAAAGAATGCTTACCCACCTGATCAGAGGCATGAACCAAAGCCTGTAATTCCTTACACTCTATGCCCTCTGCCAAAGCATCTACCTTAGATTTTAACTGAGTAATGAGAAAATTCTGGTACTTCAACATATGAAACTGGCAATTCAAAGCCCTCATTGCTAGAGTGGAAGAGGTGTACACTTTCCTACCCCACCTATCCAAAGCTCTAGAATCTTTATCCATAGGAACTGGATTCTTTACAACAGAAGCCCTGACACCCTTGGGTCCCTGGCTAATAGTTTCTGGGTCAGCCCTTGGGCTCTTATACAGGTATTTATGAGCCTCAGGTACTCTGTAATACCTATCTGGTTTAACTGGCGCAGGAGGCAAAGAGTCTGGATTAAGGGAAGCCTCCGAGAAAACATCCTGAACAACATCCAAAACAGGAGGTATAGCTAAGGGCCGATGTTGAGGTAAAAACAAAAATTCCCTAAGCCTCTTTCGGGAATCCGAGAAATCCTGACCTTCCCATTTAAAATGCTCCCTCACAGAATGCAGGGTTTCTGAAAAAGAAAAATCCTCTGGAGGAGAAGCAGAAGGAGAGGAATCCTCTGCGTCTGAATCAGAATAAGGAGGAAAATCCTGAGTGTCTTCAGCCGAAGACTCTGAGTAATCTGAAGCCTGTTCCAAACTTTCCACCTCTGGCTCCACCCTAGGCCTCTTATCTGGAGGGGGCATAGAACCCCTGATTAAGGAAATTAAATCTTCTGCCATTTTAAGCATGTGTTTTTTAGGCACAGAACCTGCAGAACTAGGACTGACACCTGAGGTAGACAAACCAGGCCTGCCCTTAGAAGGTACCTTAGAGACAGAAGGAGAAGGCCTAACCACCTTAGGCAAAGAAGGGAGTACAGCAACCTGAGAGGCCCCCTCAGCCTGACCTGACTCCTGAGAGGCCACATCCTGCAAAATTAACGTCTCCCCCTGAGACTCAGCTGAAACCTCGGCTGGATCTACAGATTCCACCGTGGTTTCTAAAGAACCGGCGTCCGGAACGGACGACTCATCCTGCTTGGACCTTAACGATTTTTCCTTGCGCTTCTTAGCGGTAGCGGGCGTCGGAAGATCCGACGGCATATTGTAATTACACCGCTTACTGAAGACAAGCCTAGCGCAATCTAACCTACGTTTAATGGTGCGCTTATTAAACCTAGCACAAAAGCGACACCCGACTACGTCGTGCTCAGGCCCCAAACAAGGAATACAGAGAGAGTGGTAATCCCTATGCGGTATCTGTTTCCCACAAGAAATACAATTATTCACTTTTTCTGACATCCGGAATTAACTGAGGCAAGAAAAAACAAAAATATTCCCCAACGGGGTACTTAGCCCAACTTGGTTTCGGTCTGAAACTCAGAATACGAAAATTTCAGAACGCCGAACGGCACTTGCAAACACTGCTTCTGCTTCGGACCATGCGGCAAAAAAGACTGAGGATATGACGTCGGTCATGCGCTTTAATACCATGACGCACTGACGTCAGATCTGAGCGCCATGACCGACGCCAGCCTAATACTTTGGTATTCGGGCCGACCAAGGACAGCGGACTACCCACAGGTTATGACTGCAGCAATGTGAGATGAAGAACATCCATAAGGAGTTCTAATGAAGAAGATATGAAATGGGATGATGTAATGGCCAGAGAAATTGAAACAAAATTAAGAAAAGCTCATACTGGAAAACCCCAGGCCCAGATGCAGTACCCAAGTTTTGGCTAAAAGTATTAACATCTTTACACAAAGATTTACCTTGGATAAGAATACCTATATGCGTACCCTGAACAGACACTAACCTGGTTAACAGCAGGAAAAACTATAGTCCTAAACAGTGAACCTGCAAGCCTTCCCCCCAAAAATAGACTTTTTCACTGAAACAATCCAGTCTCTCACTAACCAACTTACTCCCACACAAACTAACTCCACCGCTAACACACCCGTAACTCATCCCCCCTTTAACTTCCAACCTGTCTACCACTCTTATCTAATCCCTAATCTAAAAATTGAAACCAACCACCCTATCTGCTGACCTCCTTAGTGCAGGTTTCTTACATAAAGCTGCAGATGCCATAGCATACACCATCTCTGTCCTGATCAACAGGACCCTAACGGATGGTGCTATCACCTCCATCTGGAAAATATCCCATGTTATCCCACTCCACAAAGGTGGAAGTTCCACAGAACTGTCCAATTACAGACCCATTGCCATTCTTTCACCACTAGCTAAAATAATGGAGAAATGCATCCATAAGCAAATTATGCACCATCTCATTCAGGACAATCTGCTGGGTGTCTCTCAGCCTGGCTTTAGGCCACATCATAGCACCACCTCTGCCCTCCTTTCCTTCACCAATGTCATATACCAAAACAGGAATAATTAATATGCTATCCTCAGCCCTCTTTCTAGACCTCTCAAAGGCCTTTGATATGGTCAACCACCAATTACTCATCCACTCTCAGAAATCTATTTCCCTGGACACCCATACTATACAGTGCTTCCTATCCTACCTGAGTGGTAGACAACAGGCTGTATTATGGCAGGGCAAACTGTCCACCCTGTTACCTCTCACCCTTTGAGTTCCTCAGGGCTCTATTTTAGGTCCTCTACTCTTTTCTATCTTCATCAACAAGCTTCACACTGCCATCCCAGAAGCAACCTGCATCCAATAATGCAGACAATTCCATCCTGATCTGCATGGCCTCCTCCCATCAGCCCTGCAAACCTTAACCCAAAATACATTTAACACAGTTGAAAATTGTCTCTAATCACCGTCGTGTTGAGTCCTAACAAAACTAAACTGCTACTTTTTACCCCCACTAGTAGGTCCACCCGACTTTCCTTTTCTATAATATCGAACAACGGTACCTCTATTTCCCTGGATGGCCATATTAAGCTCTTAGGGGTAATAGTAGATAATCTCAAATTTGATTTGCATGTCAATAAAACTATCAAAACCATTAATAAGAAACTTGGCTCATTATATAGAAATAAACCTTTTCTAACCCTATTAGCTAGGACCGCAATCACTCGCTCTCATCTACTCTCCACCCATCTATATGCTTCCCCTATACTCTCCAACCTGAACAAATCAGAACTTAGCAATCTCACTTGGTATTACAACCATATTTGCCAGATTCGCCACCAGGTCCACAGGACACATCCCTGTCAAAACCTCTCCTAGGGTGGCTAGAATTACCAAGCTTACTTCAGTTCAATCAGTTAATAGTAGCACACAATATTCTTAACCAACCCGAAAATACCCCTGCTCTTAAAAATATGATAAAACCATATAGTAACTCCAGGCCGCTACGCTCATCCAACAAGCTGTTGGCCCAAACACACAAAGCTAATAATTCAGCTGGTGACTCCTTGTTTGCCAACTTTGTTGGCAAAACTTGGAATTCACTTCCAGCTAACCTTACCCTTGAACACTAAGTCTCTTCAAAAAAGACCTCAAACAATATTTTAAAATCCAAAGGCTCTGTCCCTGTACCAACCCTGATTAATCTTTATATCTACTTCCTTACTTGAACAGTACTATATTCATTTCTTGCTCACAAATGCTTGCTGGAACCTTGTTTTGTATATTATGTTGCACTGTGAATCTTGTGAGTCCCTTTCATGAAGGCCACACTTTACATACTTTGTAAATAACTGTTTGTTGTAACCTATTTGCTTTGTATTCTATGACACACTGTTAATCTTGTGAGTCCCTCTTGAAGGCCACAATTTACTTACTTTACAAATATACTTGGCTCATATGTGTGATGTTTATCTGTGTAACTGGAGCTTTTCTCCCTGGGCATCCACTGAAAATGGACATGTATCCAGTTGGACTATCCCAGTCAACAAATGTAAAATAAATAAATAGACTAATAACGTAGCTTCCAATATACAAACTATATACTGGAACTGCTGCAGAGTTTATTGTCATTTATAAAAAAAAAAACCCTCAATTATGACAATAGAACAAAAGGGTAACAAAAAAGTCATATGGAACAAAGGATAATTTGCTGGTAAATAAAGCCATAATATAGAATTATAAAAAGGAAGAATCTAAACACAGCATGGGGAGATTACAAAAAAGCATTTTTTTCAGCACCACACATCCATGGATAAAGGACTGCTTACAGATGTATAAGATACACCCTACATTGAGCAATTATGGTGACCATGAAATAGTGGCAAACCACTAAGCAGTTAAGCCATGACAAAGGGCAAATCATTATTCCAGGGATAAAAATTCAAAGGGGATATTCCATGGTGATTCTCTGTCACTGCTGCTTTGCCTTGCTCTTAAACCCATTAAGCTTTTAACTTAATACATTATGTCATAGTTACAAATTGGTTCCCAAAAAACAACCTTGTTTAAAGATTTCACATTTTTTTTTTTGTGTGGATGACATACTATATATTCTAAGTGCGTCTTTGTTCTGGTTTAAGCTCAATTAACCGGAGCTGCCCTGTGTTGGCATCCTTTGCCAGAGGTCCAGTGTGTTTCTGCTTGAATTCAAGCCATCCAAAGCTAAGAGCAAGAAATTAAGCTTATTTTGAGTTTGAACTGCACTTTTTCCATCTGTATTTTAATGTTTTACTGCATTAATGTGTGCCTTTTTGACTGTTTGTGCCTGCTTATTACCTGCACTTCTTTTGCTCTGAAATTTTGCTTAGTTTAACATTGACTAGATCCAGACTTGCTGAATCTAGCCTGTTTTTCAGGCATGAACTCAAATCCAGCCATCTTACAATCTTATATTAAGAAGGGCTCCCCTGCACCCTAGTGGCAGAGGAGTGTGGCTATAGCCTTATCTGAGCTGGGGATTACTGGAGGAAGGATCATTGTGTGATTTCCCATTGGCAGACTAATTTAAAACTGTTTAATTTCATCTGTATATTAGCCTTATGCTTGCTTGTAACTGTGCTCCACGCAATGGGGGATAGCAGTGCCTTGTATAGACACAAACACCTAGAAACTTTTTTTCCCTGAACACTAGTCAGTGAAACCCTTTCAGGTTCCCTGCTGCTCTACAGGCAATGCAGCTGTGCACTTTTGGAGTGTAGGCAACTCAGATGAGCAATGAGCAGCAACTGCCCCACCTTTAATCCCTGATCTTCTATAGAATAAGTCCCCCTGTTAATCCCAGAGCAATAGCTGATCTAATTTGCCTCTCACAAATTAGTACTTAAGAATTACCTGCTACTATGGACAATTTCCCAACATTTCTCCAGCCAGCCTGATTGTCATGGTCACCCTGAGGCAATGTAGCAATTGCCTCATGTATACTAACAACCACTTCCTCCTAAAGTAAACACAGTATGTGAGAGATGCAACTATACTATGAAACTAGAATCAGTCCTCATGTAACAATAAAAAACATCAAACAGGTTGTCAGGACACACACCTCTCAACTCACATATGCAGAGGTACTCACTAAGAGCCTACCAAAAGACCACATACCTCCAAAGCACAAACAACCTACACATACTGGTACACAAACAGAATCCACCGCTACACAACACACATAGTGTCTCAGCAATTAAGCTCCTACAGCAAAACACCTCAAAAACTAATGTCCCAGTCATAGGTGACTCAATAGTGAGACACGAACATGTTCCACTCAACAGGTTGGACAAGGAGAAGGTCACTGTCAGTTGCCTGTCAGGATCCATCAAATTACACACGCACTCAAGTCACTCATCAACAATTACAGTTATGACTCTGTCATACTACATGTCGGAGTGAATGACTGGACTACATGAAGAAAGAGATGACTGAACTCTCAGATTGTGTGTCCTAGGGCAGGTATGTCACTAGCCCTAAGCAGCATTCTACCTTAACCCAGGATGATGCCACAATACATAAAAAATGATTGATTTCAATAACTGACTTAGCTTCTGGTGTCACTCCAGGGGGATCCAGTATCTGACAGCCTGGGAAGACACGGTCGACAGATCATGCTGCTTTGCCAGAGATGTCTCTCACCTGTCTCCTCAAGGCTTTCGGATACTGGCAAAAATGCCTGCCTCCTCCATAGTGCCTTTTTTTAGGCAATGTCAAAAACAGCAAAACTTCCAACATAACTAAATCCACTAGAGACAAACTCATGGTCATGCTGCTTAATGCTGGAAGCCTAAACAGTAAACTGCACTCCCTGGAAGCACTCCCCACACCTTGGAAGATACTGAAGTCTGTGCAGTCACTGAGACTTGGTTCAAACTCACAGAGAGCACCCTGGCCGTGCAAGGCTGCAATGGCTTTCAGGAAAACAAAACCGGAACAACCCACCAGGCTAGGATCAAAGCAGCACAGAGAATGTAAAGCAGCAACTCTACAAATCAGTTTTATACGGTGCAGGTATCTGACCTGTTCCCAAGTTGACACAAGTTTGAAAAAATCTTGAATAATACGGCAGCCAATCTGCAAAGTTGTACAACAGTTGTGAATGGTATAGGCACAAATACCATAAAAAGATGTAGACCCAACTTGTAAATGCAAGTTCTTTCCTCAGTAAACGAAAATGGATGCAAGGAATTCACCATAAAAAGCTTTAATCCACAGCTGTAAAACGCCAACAAATACAAAACACCTGGACACTTCCAGGCTTTTTCAAGGTTAAAACACTACTGTGGCCAGTCAGTATTTATACATTTAATGATCGGCCAATTAAGCTGTTAAAAAGTTGATTAGTTCAAATGAAACAATCATTTCTTAAAGTGCAATGGTGCAAATTTTGTTGCTAGTATTTTACTCATTTAAGCATGAATATACTAATAAAGTTATACATAGAAATATAAAATGCATAACTATATAAAAGTTCAGTCATTACAACATAAATATGTAAAAATATAATATAATTATCTTTCTTTAAATCATTGTGAGTCAAAATACATAATTAACTGACTGTTCTTCAAGAAATAATTTTGTTTTAAACAGCTTTTCATACTAATTCATACAAAGTAAAAATCAAATAATATAATAATTAAGTATGATAAATTATAATAATAACTGTTTCTAAATCTAATTCATATCTATAAAAAATCTATTTTATACAAATTAGAAAAAATATTAAAAAATACATATGACTAAAAACACTTGAACTGTGAAAAAATTATTAGATCTTAAATCATTAAAAATGGACTCATAATTTGTTTCTTCTCATTTTTAATATACTGTTTATACTGATAGTCTCATTCATACCTGGCTTTCTTGAGGCGTCTAATTCAATGGCAATTTCACACATTCAGACCTCAAAACAAATGCAAAAGAATCAAAGGTGGGGGTGTTATTCATCTTCATTAAATCCAAATACACACCAAGACTGGTGAAAAAAGAAGTTATGTACTCACCATAACGTTCCATCTGAGTAGGTAACTTAATTTGTCAGCAACCTGTGGGTATCAGATCCGAATCCGATCCGAGCCAGCAGCTTTATTCAGCTAAGATCTGAGCTCGAAGCTCCTCCCCCTTACCCATAACCCCCTGCCATCCCTCTCTGCCCTCAGATCGAGTTTGCTTTAGCATTATAGAATACTACAACCAAAGGATCAACTAAACATCCTAACCTGATGTCATCTGGCACAGAAAGCACAAAGATCCTAAAAAGGTCGAACTACAGGTTAGGGGGATGGAGGGGGGGTTGGTTGCTGACAAATGAAGTTACCTACTCAGATGGAATGTTATGGTTGTACATAACTTCTTTATCTGAAGTAGTTAACTTCATCTGTTCATCAACCTGTGGGACAGAGTCCCCAGCTACCAAAAAACTTGGGAGGTCCTCATGGAAGAATATTCCGGAGCACTGCAGAGCCAAAGGATGCCCTCCCTCTGGAAATTATATCCAGCTTGTAATGGGTAATAAAAGTATGGGATGAAGCCCAAGTGGCCACTGAACAAATGTCATCCAAGGACACTCTGGACCAAAAGGCAGCAGAAGTGGAAACCGATAGAGTAGAATGGGCATGAACTCAAACAGGTTCTGGTCAGCCAGAACTCTTATATGCAAGAAGTATACATTGCGAAATCCATCTGGACAATGTAGCTTTTGACACAGGTTTACCCAAAAAGGGTTTAGCAAAGGATACAAGGAGTTGCTCAGATTTCCTCTGTTCAGCAGTCCTGTGTAAATAGAACCTCAATTGTCTGCGCACGTCCAAAGAATGTAATTTGTATTCACCTTTGTTGTGATAATTTGGGAAAAAAAATGGTAAATTGATAGATTGATTAATGTTGGATTCAGAGGCGACTTTAGGCAAGAAGGAGGGATTGGTCCCGAGGGAAACTCTGTCGTTATAAAAGACCAGATATGGAGGTTTGGCGCAAAGGGCTTGAAGCTCCGAAACCTTTCTAGCCGAAGTGATAGCAATGAGAAAGGCTGTTTTCCAAGATAAATATTTTAGATCCACCGAAGCTGCAGGTTCAAATGGAGGGCCAGTAAGAGCCTGGAGAACAAGAGTTAAATCCCACGGCGGGACTGCATCCTTAACAGGAGGCCTTAACAGGAAGGTACCTTTTACAAAAGTCTTGCAGATCTTGGAAGAAGCTAAAGAACCGAGATCACTTCCCACATGAAAGTGTGAAATTGCTGCTAACTGGACTTTGACGGTGGAGGAGCTGACACCTTGATCAAATAAGTATGACAAAAAATCTAATACAGCTGGTATCGGGGCTGTAAAGGGATCCAAATTTCTATGTTCCGCTCAGATCGAAAAACGTTTCCATTTGCTCTTATAGACCTTTCTAGTAGAAGGTTTATGAGCGGCTACTAAAATAGCTTTAACGGAAGAGGAGATACCGGGAGTCCTAGCTATGATTGGAACTGGATCAACCAAGCTGTGAGCTTGAGATTGTCCAGGTTTGGGGTTGTTAACCCCAGGGGGTGAGATATCAGATCCGGAGTGGGATCCAAAATCCATGGAGGATTGACTAGATGAGACCATAGGCAAGGGAACCACGTTTGACGTGGCCAGAATGGGGCTATGAAGATCACTCTGCTCTCCAACCGACGAGCTTTCTGCAAGAATTTTATCATGAGGAAGAGGTGGATAAGCATAAAGTAGACCGGATGGCCAAACATGGACTAGAGCGTCTCTGGGGGATTCCCCTGATGGGGGAAGTAGAGCGAAGTACTCGCTGCATTTTGCGTTCGAATGCGACGTGAATAGATTGCAGCAAGGTTGACCCCACTTGAGAAAGATTTGCTTCACTACTCTCGGGTTCAGAGATCACTCGTAAGGTGAGAGGATGGCTCGACTCAGTCTGTCTGCCAAAATATTCGACCGACCCAGAATGTGCGTTGCTATGAGAAAGCGGTTGGTGGTGATTGCCCATTCCCAAACTCTCATGGCCTCTCGACATAGTGGATAGGATCTGGTTCCCCCCTGTTTGTTGATATACCAGACTACTGACATGTCTGATTGAATCGCAATTGTCCCCAAGGGAAGAAGGACCTGGAGTGCTTGCAATGCTAAAAGCACCGCCCTCATCTCTAGGACATTGATGTGCAACAAGGTCTCCGAGTAGGTCCACATACCTTGGACGGTTCTGCCCATGCAGTGCCCCCCCACCCGAGGCGAGAAGCGTCCGTGGTCACCATGGCTTGGGGTGGGATCATAGAGAAGGGGTGCCCTTCCCGGCAATCCGAGGACTGGATCCACCAGAGTAGGGATTTCTTGCAAACCTTGCTGAGGGAGATAGATGCACTTAGCGAATGTTGCAGGATGGACCATTGAACCTGCAAAGTCCATTGCAGGACCCTCATGTTTAGACGAGCTAGAGGTGACAGATTGATGGCTGCAGCCATGGAACCTAGTGCCCTCAGGACCAATTCCGCTGGAGGAGTCGGGGATTGAAGGAGGGCCAGCACGTGGATTGTCAAAGTTCGAAGCCTGTCCGGAGTTAGGAAGGCCCTTAAACAGGTTTGTGACTAGACTGGCCCCTATGAAATCCAAGGTTTGAGTTGGTTGAAGGGAGGATTTCTTGAGATTGATTGAGATTCCCAGATGAGAGGCCAAGTGAAGGAAGTAATTCCTGGCTGAACAGAGTAGATGCCTGGTGGGGGCGGTCAGGAGCCAGTCGTCTAGGTACGGAAAGACCATAATTCCCTGAAGCCTCAGGTGGGCCGCTGCAACTGCCATCACTTTGGTGAACACCCTGGGGGCTGTGGTGAGACCAAAGGGAAGGACCCTGAACTGATAGTGGCTGGCTCCCAGCCAGAAGCAGAGAAACCTTCTGGATCGTCTGTCCATCAAAATGTGGTAGTACGCATCCTTGAGGTCTATAGAGCACATCCAGTCATTCTCCTGCAGGAGTGGGAGAATGGATTGAATGGTGACCATCTGGAACTTTCCTTTGGCAACTGACAGGTTTAGAGTGGACAGGTCGAGGATTGGTCTTAAGTCCCCCGTCTTTTTTGGCACCAGAAAGAACCTGGAGTAGAAGCCTGATCCGGATTGATCTTGGGGGACGGGCTGGATTGCTCCTTTTTCTAGCAGCTGCTTTATTTCTGTGGCTGCTGCCTCCCTTTGATTGGGTGGGACATTGGGGAGGCTCCGGGATCTGAGAGGGAGATTCAGAAAGGGGATAGTGTAACCTCTGGATATGATTCGAAGCACCCATCAATCTGTTGTAATGGACTCCCAAACTGATAGGTGCCTCGAGAAATGCCCCCTGACTCTCTCCAGAGTGGAGCAGTCGGGTAACCCTTCAGGGCTGCTGCGCGGGCCAATCCGAAAAAGGTTCTCTCAACCCGAAATTCTTCGGTCCCCCTCTGCCTCTGGGCCGGCGTCCACCCTGTCCTCCTCTGCCTCTGAAGGATGAGGGGTCCAGAGCGAAATGGGACTGTTGGGATTTCTGGAACCACATCTTCTTTTGTCCCCTTTGGTTCCTGGAGAAGGACCTCTGGGGAGCCGAGAAGCGGATCCCGATGGCAGACGTCTTCCCGTCTTTCTCGCTCTGGACCAGCGTATCGTAGATGGTCTTGCCAAACAGCGAAAAGCCGTCAAAAGGGGCACTTGCGAAGGAAGCCTTGAAGGGTTCCGCAAAGTCTCAGAGACGGAGCCAAGCATGCCGCCGTAAGACAATGCCCGCTCCGCTAGCTCTAGCGGCTCCTTCCGTGGCATGGGAAAGAAGCCGCATAGAAGTGTTCGAAATGGACTTAAGAGTGGCCATTCGAGCTGAGAATGTTTTCTTATCCTCAGCCGACATGGACTCTGGGGGCGACCCGGCGTATTCTTTGATGAGATCCCACTGGAGTCGTATCACATGTGCCATCGAGAAGGTGGCTGAAGGGAACATCTGCTTCCCTATGCGGTCCATCGTCCGAGACTCCTTGTCAGGAGGGTGGACCGAGGAACTCTCCTGGGCGAGTTCCGTCTTTGTGGCAGCCGCCACCAACATGGCATCTACCGGAGCACCCTTGCTCCAGACCGTCCTATCTGTGGGTGGACTGAGAATTTTGTCTGGTCTCTTTGGTATGGGCTCCACAGTGTCCGGTTCCTTCCATGCCCTGGTAGTGATCAGATCTACCAGGGGATCGGTGGGAGGGGACACCCAAGAGGTAGATGGGCCTGCGTCAAACGCCTCCAGAAACACAGACTCATCGGAGGAAGGTTTTTGGGCTGACCATCCCCCTCTAATATGAAGCATTTCCATAATGCCTCCTAAGGAGACATCCTCGGGGGATGACCTTGGGAACCTTTCCCTTCCTCTAAGTCTGTGTCCTCTGTCAGGGACTCAGGTGAGTCCAAGTGCCTCCTCTTGCACTTACGTTTGTGAGGAACCTCCTCAGGGGGGCTGTCCGAGGATGCCTCACCAACCACATCCTGTTCCTCTAAGGGAACTATCTGGGACGCAGGCTGTCCCTGGGGCCGGGTGATGAAAGGTAGGCCCATCTGAGAGGGAGTGATGGGTGGAACCGCAGCAGGAGTCTGGGGTCTCGAGTCCCTCGACAAGACCCTCTCCACAACATCGAATGCCAAAGGAGAACTGCTCTCTCTAGGATCCGAGAGCAGCCCCTTCGGATCCGAGGCGTGGACCGGAGCCGGCGCCGATGCAATCGGATCCGAAAGGCCAGTATGCTCCGACCGAGATGGAGCCGAAGACACACTGACACCTCCGGATCCAAACCTCAGCTCACGGCTCCGAGAGCTCGGATCTGAAAATGGACCCGACAAACTCGAGGGTGTGGATGGAGCCGAAGTAGGGTGTACTATCGGCACCGAGCCTCACCCGGCTCTGTTGCTGCCTGGATCCGATGGCTCCGAACCCCGGTAGTGGGTTGGAGAAGGAGCAATCGGGGTGAAAAATGGGGTCGAGCTCCCCCCCGGAGGGGGGGGAGGCAGGAGCACTCCCATCTGCAGTTGGGCCTGGAGAAACCTACGCATCATCCGGTCCATATCTGCATCGGACAAACTTCGGGTCGATCTAGTAGAGGCCACCACGGCCGGCCTGGAGTGCCACCTCAAAGGCGACCGGGTCTCCTCCTTCGGCTCCAGGGAAAAGTGAGGTGAATGCAGCCGGGAAGAAGAAGGCCCAGACATCCTAGGAGAGGCTAACTGTTTAGCTGGCGGAGCTGAAGAGGAAGCTTCAGCCCACCGCTTGTGGTGCTTCTCCTTCCTTTTCTCCCTCCTAGATTCCATCTCCTCCGGAGCCACGGTGGGAGGGTGAGTCCTGGCCAGGGGAGCAGGGATGGAAGGCGGGACCGCTGTGGTCGCAGCCAGTGCTGCCGAGGGAGAAGAGGATGAAGCAGAGTCCGGGGGCAAAAGTCCCACCAGAATCAGTTTCGACCTCCTGTCCCTCAAAGCCCTGGGGTTGAAGGCTGCAGAAATTGCGCAGCTCGAAGAGAGATGGTCAACCCCAAGGCAGATAACACACAGAGTGTGGCCATCCGCTGGGGATAGCTTATGGCCACACTCAGTGCATTTGGAAAAGAAAGCTTTAGGGGCCTCAGCCATGGTAATAAGATAGGCCCAACCCGCACACACCTTCACACACACACGGGGGAGGGGGAAGACTAAACTAACAAAAGGAAAATTTACCAACAAGATTAGCAATTTAACAGAAAAGGGGAAACAACACTCACTCATCTATAGATTAAACTAAAAACACTAGGTCAAAAAAAGGTAATTTTTGTAAAACTCATGAAACCCTATGCTTGGAAACTCTTTCTAGATGCTTGAATAAGCCACGGCAAACGAGATCTGAGGACAGAGTGGGATGGCAGGGGGTTATGGGTAAGGGGGAGGAGCTTGGAGCTCAGATCTTAGCTGAATAAAGCTGCCGGCTCGGATCCGATTCGGATCAGATATCCACAGGTTGATGAACAAATTAAGTTAACTACTTCAGATCAGTACGACTCTCTTGAACTACTCCAGGTCCAAATAACTACAGGCAAAATACCCTACCACAACATCGCTATCTACAGGTTCCCAACCATGAATCAGAAGCACACCGCTGACCTGGACTTGCTAGAGTCGCACAGTATACAGCCAAACATCTTGGTCACAGGAGATTTTCAGCTACCCTTCCATCAACTGGACAATTTACCTGAGCAGAAACAATATTGCTCAAAGGTTTCTGGATCTTGTTAATTCAAATGCCCTGGAACAGTTGGTCTACACCCCCACAAGGGGCTCAAATGCCCTAGACCTAGTGCTCACTAACCTGGGGGGCACTGCATTACTCCATGTGTGTTACCCTCCCTGCTAAGGTCAGACTATGAATCAGTCTCATTTGAAGTAAAGATGAGACTTGACACCCCTACAGAAACAAAAAAGAAATGAAGAATTTCTACAAAGCAAACTATAGCCTACTAAGCGATGGTATAAAGTATCAAAATCCTTAGTACACAGCCTACAAAAACTCCTATGCAGAAGAGTAAGCAAATGCCCTATACAGCCAGTTAAACAAATGTATTTAACTCTTCGGTTGTATCTGACAGGACTAAAACCAGGTCCTCCCAAAAAAAGCCACCCTGGTGGACTGTAATATAAATAAGTTATATAACAAAAGAAAGAAACTGATATCTAAGAACAAGAGGGAACTTAGTCAAAAAGAGGAAAAATAGCCCCCACAGCTTGAACAAGCAAATCAGACAGCTTGTAAAGTCCTCTAAGGCTAGTTACAAGACTAAATTACCATCCCTAGCTAAAGACAACTTCAAGACATTCTTTAGCTACATCCAAAACCTAAAAGGGAATGCCCAGCTGTGTGCTGAAATTATAATGGATGGCACCACTCACTGAACCTGAGGAAACTGCCAACCTGCTAGCTGACAGATTTGACAATAACTTCACCCCCCCCTATCCCTACCAACCCTAAAATCAGTCCTCTACAGATCTCCAAAGAACAGGTCACACAAGCGCTCTCCAAGGCCAAAAACACTGCCTCTGTGGGAACAGGTAACATCCTAGGTTGCTTACTAAACAATCTAGAACAAGATCTACTGGAACCACTTGGCACTCTTTTTAACCAAGCCTGAGCACTGGCTTTGTTCCGGCAGAGTGGAGAACAGCAACAGTAATCCCCTTGCTCAAAGGGGGGGGGGTCCTTAAACTGATCCAGGAAACTACCAACCCATAAGCCTAAAAAGAAATTATGTACACACCATAATGCTCCATTTAAGTAGTTGTACTTCATTTGTCTTCAACCTGTGGGTATTCGGATCTGGATTGTATCCAAGACGGCCGCTTCACCAACTTCTGATCCAAGCTCCAAGCTCCTCCCATTAGCCATAATACCCCTCCATCTCCTTCCTTCCCTCAGATCTAGTTTGCTGCACCCTGACACAAGCCCGACCCACTAAGACCTTACCACAACAGGTTATACACCAACCTAACAAGCATGAATAGGAGAACTGCAGAGGTATAACAGAGTAACAAAAATACAGATAAGGTCAGGGGGAAGGAAGGAGGGATGGTTGAAGACAAATGAACTACAACTACTCAAAACATTATGGTGAGTACATAACTTCTTTATCTGAAGTAGTTGACTTCATTTGGTCATCAACCTGTGGGACAGAGTCCCCAGCTACCAAACACCTGGGTGGCCCTCATGGAAGGATATTCTGGAGCACCGTGGAGCTAAAGGATGCTAGAGCCTCTAGATACCATGTCTAGTTTGTAGTGCAAAATAAAGGAGTGAGATGAGGACCAAGCAGCCATAGAACAAATATCATCCAGAGACACCCTGGACCAAAAAGCCGCAAAAGTAGTCACGGACCTGGTGGAATGTGCTTTCACTTGACCCTGAGGAGAAATGCCTTTGAGTACACCTTAAGGATACACTGAAAAATCCATCAAGCAATAGTCACTTTGGAGATTGGTTTACCTAGAAAGGGTTGAGCATATGAAACAAATAACTGGACTTGCGAAAAACTTTAGTTCTGTGCGGGTAGAACCTCAATTGTCTGTGTACATCCAACAAATGTAACTTATATTCACCCTATTCTGAAAATTTGGAAAGAAAACAGGGAGGTTAATCGTCTGGTTAATATTGTTTTCAGAAGCAACCTTTGGAAGAAAAGAAGGACTGGTGTGGAGCGACACACTATCCTTATGGAAGATCATGTACGCAGCTTTGATAGATGATGCTTGAAGTTCTGATACCCTCCTAGCCGAGGTGAAAGCCACTAGGAAGGCAGTTTTCCATGATGGACTTGGGAGGGTGGCCTAATGGTTAAGGTGTTTGCCTTGCAAACACAAGGTACAGGGTTTGAATATCACAGGGGATAATTGGCTAGGCTTAAATGGCTTGCAAGGGCAGTTAGCCTAGTACTAATCTATGAATCTATAAAAATGGAAGGTCCACAGAGGCTGCGGGCTCAAAAAGTGAAGAAACCACAGCCTGTAAAACAAAAGTGAGGTCCCAAGGAGGAGTAGGATCCTTCACTGGGGGTCTTAAAAGAAATGTACCCTTAATAAAGGATTTGGACAATCTAGAAGAGGCTAACAAAACCATATTTTCCCCAATATGAAAGTTGGAAATGGGAGGCAGCTGAACTTTTACAGTAAAAGAGCTAGTGCCCTGATGAAAAATACTCGACAAAAACTCCAATACCGCCGGGACCGGAGCTCTGAAAGGATCCAAGTCCCTTTGAGAGGCCCAAATAAAGAAACGTTTCCATTTGCTGCAGTAAAGTTTCCTGGTGGACATGTTGTGAGACACCAAACAGAATAGTCTTGACCGGTGAGGATAAACTGGAAGTCCTAGCTATTAGTGGAACTGGAGCAGCCAAGCAGTGAGCTTCAGACTGACCAGGTTTGGATGGGGAACCTTCGAGGGGTGAGATCAGATCCAGTACTGGATCAGAGATCCATGGCGGAGCTAGAAAATGAGACCAAAGGAAAGGAAACCAGACTTGTCAAGGCCAGAATGGGGCAATGAGGATCATTGTGCTCCCCAACCTGCAGGCCCTCTGAAGAAATTTCAATATGAGAAGTAACAGAGGGTAAGCATAGAGAAGTCCAGGAGGCCAAACATGGACTAGACCATCCCTGGGAGGGGGAATCAAGAGTGAACAACTCGCTGTACTTCACGTTGGAAGGAGATAAAAGATCGCAGCAAGGCCGACCCCACTCTAGGAAGATCTGTTCCACTACAGAAGGATTGAGAGACCACACATAAGGCATCACAATAGCCCTGCTCAGCTTATCCGTTAGTATGTTGGACCATCCCAGAATGTGCGTTGCTACCAGAAACAGGTTGGTGGAAATCGCCCATTCCCACACTCTCATGGCCTCGCGACAAAGGGGGTAAGATCTGGTTCCTCCCTGTTTGTTGATGTACCAGACTATTGACATGTTTAACTGTATTGCAATAGTTCCCAGAGGGAGAAAGGCATGAAGGGCCTGCAACGCTAAAAGGATCGCTCTCATCTCTAGGACGTTGATAAGCAACTTGGTCTCGTTCGGGGACGACATGCCTTGGGCTGTCCTTCCCAAGCAATGCCCCCCACCCTAGCTAAGAGGTATCTGTGGTCACCTTGGCTTGGGGAGAGGTTGCAATAAAGGGGCATCCCTCAGCTTGGGGAGGGGTTGCAATAAAGGGGTGTGCCTCGACCATGTTGAATGAATGTATCCACCAGAGGAGAGATTCTCTGCAAGCCCTGCTTATATGTATTAAATGAGTTAACGGCAGGACTAAGAGGGACCACTGGACTGCTGATGTCCACTGACGTACCCGCATGTGAAAACGTGCACAAGGGAGAATCGTGATGGTGGCTGCCATAGAACCAAGAGCTCGCAATACCGCCCCCGCAGAGGGAAGATGAGGCTGAATAATAAGAGACATGTGGAGACGTAAGCGCCGAACTCTCTCAGGGGTGAGGAAGACCTTGATCTGGATGGTGTCTAATCTTGCTCCGATGAATTCTAGAAGTTGAACTGGGTTCAGAGATGATTTGTTTGTGTTGACTGAAATCCCCAAGTGAATAGTTAGCCTCAAGAAATAATCTCTGGCTTGACAAAGTAGGTGCTTGGTGGGGGCAGCAAGGAGCCAATCGTCCAGGTATGGGAAGACCTGTATACCCTGAAGTCTCAGGTGAGCCGCTACAACTGCCATGACCTTGGTGCACACCCTGGGGCTGTGGTGAGACCAAAGGGGAAGGCTCGGAACTGATAATGATTGGCTCCTAGCTGGAATTGGAGAATGTCTGTGCATCTTTATATGACAGTGTGTGTCCTGGAGGTATATCAAGCACATCCAATCGTTCTCCTGCAGATAGGGCAAGATGGATTGCAGAGTGACCATCCAGAACTTTTCTTTGGCAACATTCAGATTCAAGGTGGAAAGTTCCAGGATAGGTCTTAGGTACCCCATTTTTTGGCACTAAAAAGAACCTGGAATAAATGCCCGATCCGGATTGATCTGGGGGGACAGGTTGAATGACTTGCTTCTTTAGCAGCTTTTCTATTTCGAGTGCTGCAACCTCCCTTTGCGTGGGTGGAACTTCTGGGAGGTGTTTTGGGGGAACAGGTGGTAGTATGAAGGGAATGGAATATCCTCTGGATATGAATGGAAGCACCCAACGGTCTGTTGACATGGACTCCCACAAGGTTAGGTGCAACAAAAGAACCCCCGACTGCCTCCAGAGATGAGCAGCTGGGCAAACACTCAGGGCTGTTGTGCGGGCCTGTCCAAGAAAGGTTCTCGAGACCCAAAACTCCTTTGAACCATCTGCCTCTGGGCCAGCATCTAACGTAACCCCCTCTGTCTCTGGGGGAAGAGGAGTCCTGATTTCCCCGGGAGTACTGCGACTTTCAGAAAAACATCTTTTGCCCTCACTGATTCCTTGAGAAGGAACTCTGAGGGGTAGAGAATCGGATCCCGATGGCAGACAGTGTCTTCCCGTCCTCCTCACTCTGGACCAGTGTCTCACGTACGGTCTTCCCAAACAGAGAACCACCATCATAAGGGGCATTAGCAAATGATGCCTTGAAGAGTTCCGTAAACTGACATACCCGGAGCCAGGCGTGATGCTTCATGGCAATGCTGGAACCAGCAGCCCTTGCAGCTCCTTCAGTGGCATGTGAAAGTAGGCACATGGACATGTTCGAAACCACTTTGAGATTGGCCATCCGCACGGAGAATGCTTGCGTATCCACTGGTGACATGGACTCCATGGGCGACTCAGCCACCTCCTTGACCAGGTCACGCTGCAGTCAGATGACGTGGGCCAAATAATTCAGTGCCCTTATAGAAAAGGTAGTTAAAGTGCAAACCTGCTTCCGCAGATGGTCCATCGTCCTGGACTCTCAGTCTGGAAGATGAACCGTAGAACTCTCCTGAGCCAGTTCCTTTTTAGTGGTGGCTGCCACCACCATAGCATCTACCAGGGATTCCTTACTCCAGCTGGTCTTATCGGAGGGTGGAAATCAAAATTTTATCAGGACACTTTGGAATAGCCTCCACGGTGTCCGGTTCCTTCCTTGCGCACATTGTGATGCGGTTCACTAATGGACCTGCGGGAGGGGACACCCAAGGAGGTAGATGGGCCCATGCCGAAAGCCTCCAGGAACACAGACTCATCAGAGGTTGGCTTTGGGGCGGACCAGCCCCCCCTCTGGTGAAGGAGTTACATTATGTCTCCAAAGGAGACACTGTCGTGGGTTTATCTGGGGGAGCCTTCCCCTTCCTCCAAGTCGGTGTCTTTGGTGAGGGACTCTCTGGGGAGGAGTCCTTCCTTTTGCAATTGCATTTGTGAGGTACCTCCTCAGTGGGGCTCTCTGTGGGGGACTTGCAAACAGGGGTTTGCTCTCCAATGGGTGCTTCCTGGGGCACATCAGGCACAGGCTGTCCCTGTGAGGACAGGATGGTCGGCGCCGTACCCAAAACCAAGGGGATCGGGGTGGATTCCGATGAGGAGACAGTCAGAGGCCGCAATCCACTCAAGAGGACCCTCTCACCACGTTAAACGCCGAGGGAGAGTGGACATCCCTAGAAACTAACGGAGCCGCACTCTTCAGGTCCGACGGGGGAGTTGGAGCCAGGCCTACCGGTGCTGAGAAGCTGAGGGAGATGCTGCGCTCCAATAAACTTGGAACTGACAGCAACCCCCAAGATCCGGCGCCGAGACTAAGACTCAGAGAGCTCGGATCTGACCTGCTCAAGGTCAAGACCGGAATCGAAGTACTAGGTACCATAGGCGCCAGTTCTCCAACTCCGAGGGCTCTCTGATCTAAGGATTCCAAAACCAAGGGTTGGGTTGGATTGGAGAAGGAGCAATTGGGGCAAAAAAGGTCAGAGAACCCCCTGCACTGGAGGGAGAGGGGGCAGGCTAGATCCGCATCTGGATCTGGGTGCAGATAAACTTCCACATCATCTTGTCCATCTCGGACTCCGAAAGGCTACGGGTGTTCCGGGAAACCAGCCGGGAGTGCCGGTGAGGGGAGGCTCTAGATAGTGCCTGAGACACCATCGGCTCTTGCAAAAACCTTGGTGAATGGAGCCGAGGGGTGCTGGGCCTAGGTGGAGTCTTCAACTTTTCTGGAGGCCCTGATTGGGCCGTGCAGTTGGCAGACCGCATTAGCCCCGGCAACCTGAGGTGGAGAAGAAATGGTAGTGGCCACTATCGAAGAAGCTAGGACAGCCATTCCCAATGCTGGCAACAGTCCCTTCATTATGAGTTTTGCCCTCTGATCCTTGAGGGCTCCAGGATTAAATCCTACACAAATGGTACAGCCCATATCCAAATGGGGGACACCTAAACACACCACATACAGAGTGTGGCTGTCAGCCGGTAAAAGCTTGTGGCCACACACTGTACATTTTCTAAAAACAGGTTTAGGGGCCTCAGCCATGACCCAAGGAAGGTCCTAGCGCACACACACACACACACACACACACACACACACACACACACACACACACACAGAGTAGGGAGAAGACACAGGGAGCACACTAACTGGGTAACTATATACTTTTTTTTAAATAGATGAAGGACGTGGGTGTAGGGAGGAATTCAGGAAAGAAAGGGAAACTAACTAGCCCAAAAGCTAACACTTATCCAAAACTTCTGCCAAAAATGCTTGGAGCTCGAGACCATGCTGCTGGCTTGAAAAGCGGCAAACGAGATCTGAGGGAAGGAAGGAGATGGAGGGGTATTATGGGTAAAGGGAGGAGCTTAGAGCTCAGATCAGAAGCTGGTGAAGCGACAGTCTCAGATCCAATCCGGATCTGAATACCCACAGGTTGATGACCAAATGAAGTCAACTACTTCAGATCCAGACTTATCGGGAAGGCCATGGAAAGAATCATCATGGACCTTATTAGCAAGGACACAGGCAACCTTCAAACTTTTGACATGACCCAGTTTGATTTTGTCAAGGGTAGATCTTGTTTATTACACTTGGTAAACTTTTCTGAGAATGCCACCAAAGCCCTGTATGAGGGTAAAGCAGTACATACCACCTATCTTGATTTAGCCAAGGTTTTTGACACAATCCCCCACTCCGGGATCACTGAGAAACTCTTCCAGCTGGGGATTAACCCGTGTGTGACTAGATGGGTAGACAAATGTCTCACCGACAGAATGCACACTGTCAAAGTTGAGGAATGCATCCACCTCCACCAGTAGACCAGTTATCAGTGGGGTACCACAAGGATTTGTGCAGGGCCCTCTACTGTTTAGAATCTATTTCTCTGAGGTCCAGGCAAAAGTAGATGGCCTGTGGCTTACCAAGTTTGCAGATGACTGCAAACAGGGTGCAATCACCAAGTCCCCCAATGGTGTAAACACATTACAAAAGGGGCTGACACAGACAAATTATTTGTGCCAAAATCATGGACTAAAAATAAACACAAAAAAAATGCCTCATTATCCCCTTTGGCAAAGGGGTAGCCCCTGCTAATTATGATATAGACAGCACCCCTCTAAGGTCAAACCCAGTGGTGCAAAACTTGGAAGCACAGGTTTATAGCAATCTAAACTTCAATCACCATGTGTCCATAGTGGTAAGGAAAACCTTCTACATTGCACATCTCATAAATAAGGGAATTACATCCAAGATTAAGGAGGTTATAACTCTGCTGCATTCGACCTTTATCAGACCACTAATTGAGCACAATGCTCCTTTCTGTACGTCTCTAACCAGATACCTGCAGCAATTGGAATGACCACAGAGAAAATCCAGGGCTTCCAAAATGTGACTTACATGAAAAGACTGAAAGCTCTGTCACTGTACTCTGTATCATACAAGTTGCTGACATGTGACCTGTGTCTGGCTTACAGAGCAGTATCTGACTCTGCCCTAATGGAAATGCTGCACATCCACAAATTAAATAGGACAAGAGTCACTTGTTCCAGGGATATCAACTTAGCCTGTGACATTAACAAATCATGTTGGAGAGACAGATACATCTCCCACAAACTAACAAAGGTAAAATTTTTCAACAAACTGTTAAACCATAAACGAAGAACCACCGGCTACGACCCCAAATTCTGGAACCAAAAGTTGCACCAAACACAGAAACGTTGATGACAGTTTACCTAGGTTTCGTCTTTAATGAACAGACTTCTTCAGAATAATCATTTCTCAGACCCACCTCAACAATATATATTCTCACAAGTTACATCCACTTAACACATTCATTAATCAATTAATGCATTAATTAATACATTAAAGTTATATACATTTACACTGTTAAAAAATAAAAATTCTGAAAAACAGTATATAAATAAATGAATATACACACACTTTAAGTGTATAGTTCTTATCAAATACACCTTATTACATAAATCTCAAAGATTTATCATAATATATTTTCACAATCGAAATTTCATATACATATACAACAATATTTAGAACATACCAACACATTAAATAATATGATATGATGTACATGTTGGCACCTGTATTTTTGAAACTATTTTTTAATATTTTTCATATATATTAAAATATTAAAATATATCCCTATTAGAATGTATCTTAATAATCATACAATTGGGACTGTATTATACAAAACTTAAATTCATGCCCTGGGTGCTGCTCAATATGTCTAACTAAAGCATTAGTATTTCTCATGTGCCTAATATCAGGTATAATACAGCATATCATGAAGGATAGTCAGGGTGCTGTTTTGGATGTGCACTTGGATATATGTAAAATGAAGTGGCAGCTAAGACTGGATGCCACAGTATTCCCGGGCATCAATGATAATATTAGTATGATTCCCATTTTGAAATTGAGACACATTTTAGGATGACCAATTGTATGATTATTAAGATACATTCTAATAGGGATATATTTTAATATTTTAATATAGATGAAAAAATTTAAAAAATAGTTACAAAAATACAGGTGCCAACATGTACATCATATCATATTGTTTAATGTGTTGGTATGTTCTAAATATTGTTGGACATGTATATGAAATTTCGATTATGAAAATATATTACGATAAATCTTTGAGATTTATGTAATAAGGTGTATTTGATAAGAACTATACACTTAAAGTGTGTGTATATTCATTTATTTATATATTTTTCATAATTGTTTTATTTTTTGGCAGTGTAAATGTATATAACTTTAATGTATTAATTAATGCATTAATTGATTAATGAATGTGTTAAGTGGATGTAACTTGTGAGAATATATATTGTTGAGGTGAGTCTGAGAAGTGATTGTTCTGAAGAAGTCTGTTCATTAAAGACGAAATCTAGGTAATCTCCCACAGACTGCCACTCCTCTGGAATAAGCTCCCACTTCACATGCAGCAGGGTTCCTCCATGACCCTATTTAAGCGGAAACTTGACAACTGGATGGGTGACTGCAAATTCACCCTGGGGTGCCACCTATGCTCCTCATGGACAGGGATGGTTGCTGCTGAACACAGCATCACACTAAAAGACGACCACCTGACTATAGTTAATTAGGATACAAGTTAATTAGGGTACACAGGTTTTCTACACTGCTAGGCTTGTAAAGGCCCTAGGGCCATTAGCCTAGTAACCTCCTATGAACCTACAGTTCCATCAGATGAGTTGAAGTCAGAACTGCAAGTGGTTAAAACTTTCTCAGATGATAAAAGAATGTGGTTTGGTCTTGATAAATATGCAAAAGTAATGCTTGAAGAAAGCTCCAGCACCAGGAAAATCAGTCTGGGACACAAATGTGATATAAAAGAGCGAGTGCATAAATATTTGGGAATTAGTGAAGGATCAGCAATAAAACATGAACAAATGTAAATGAAACTCGGTAAGGAATATTTTAGAAGACTAAAACTATTACTGAAAACTTCCCTGACATATCAGAATAAAGTCCAAGCTATAAA